>NC_062543.1:2527892-2565392 GCF_022655615.1 Tachysurus fulvidraco | reverse complement strand
TTAGTTTGAATCATAATTTTTTAAAGTCATAATTCTTATGTTTTCTGCTTTTGCACTCTATTTGTTATTATTATTATTATTATTATTATTATTATTCACTCCTTTATTATATTATACATTACATGTAATCTAATGTTTCACTGGGGGGGAAAAACAAACTATTAATTGATATTTCGACACGTACGCAAAGCAATACCGTTTATTATTCGATGACCTTTCTTTTGCGCAGCAGTGTATTCAGTGTATTCAGTGTATTCAGTATTTCAAATGAAATGTCATTACTTCTCGTTCATTCTAGCAAAAGTCACTCTGCGTCGATTTGGGGCTTTTAGAAGAGACATGTTTATTCACACTTTTATCTTCTTATCTCGTGACAGAAAGCGGCGAAGCGGAAAAGAAAAGAGGCGACGCCGGGGCAGTCGGGTATGCTGTTTAGTTAAAAGGAAAGCGAAGGCACTCATTTGGACGTAGATTAGTTATCGTCATGTTTGTCTGGTAAAGGTTTCCATTTAAATGCGCCCGGTGGTTATTTTGCATACCTCCCCTGCAATTTGCCTCAGCTCGGGATGCGTCGTCTGGCATCTCGCCGTAATGTCAGGTAATTGGCAGGGGGTGTCTCTGTCTGACACGTCAGTTCGTTTACTTTCAGCAACCCCAGCCCCCCAACACCCTCCACCCACCCTCAAAATGCGCCACATCGAAATGCGAATGTAGACGAGGCAGAGTTTCGGAGCGGAAAACGCAGGCTCACTCTCGTCCCTTCGACGCTTTTTCAAAGACCTGTTTGGAACCGTTTCTTGCTTTATAAGGGTGCCAAAACTTTTTTTTTGTCTGTTATGCACAAAATGGCACAAGCACATCCTGATCTTTTCTCTTCCTCCATCATGGGCAGTGTGTATGAGAAGTCAGTTTAGGGCTCATTCTGATCGTAATAACACCAGATTTAATGTCTGTTTGTTTTTTCCCACAGAATCATGCTCCTTCTGATCTCTATCTGATGACCAAGAACCCACAAGACTCACCGAATACACCAGACGTGCTGGAGATAGAGTTTAACAAAGGTGTGTATGGAGTGTGTGTGTATATGCGTGTGTGTGTGTGTGTGTGTTGCCCCCATCCGTCAGCTCGGTGATGGGAGTCAGATCTCCTGCTGCGTTGTGATATTGACCAATCTTCAGTCCTACTAGCTTCAGTCTAGCCACACTGACACACTTCCTAATACACTCTCAGTATAAAAACATGAGCATTAATGCCAGTCATTGGCTGTGGAATGTTCCAGAACTGCAAAACGAGTCGTGGAACAGGAGAGAGGATTTTTGTTCGGTTTGATCGAAAGTCCCTGTGTCGAGGGCTTAAGACAAATAGTAGTAGTAATAATGATGTACAAAGGGTATTGGAAAAAAAAATCGCACCATCGTAACTGTTACCATGGTAATTGCTCGGCAACGAGCGTTCGCTACGGGTCGTTCTTTCGATGCGGCGCATTTTAAATATCAAGGATCACAAACATTACGAACCGTGTGAGGGAGCGAGTGTTTATAGCTGCTATAACAATCGAGAACAGGATCGAACTCATTTTATGGACATTTTACAATATACTGTTATAATGTGAATCACTGGCTGTTATATAAATAAAATAATCATTATAATTGCTGTTATATTCTTTTCTATATCAATAACGTGACCCATTGCACGTTAAAGTTTTAATTATTAATTGCTCACATAGATTCGATTGTACTCTATTACAACGGAATTAACATATTAACTCTTTACGATGCGTAACGATATTGTCGTCACGTCATCGTTTCTCCGTCCTACAAGAAAAATAAAGCACTACTTTTTCCAAACCTCAAGAAGTTATACCTAACTCATGGAGGAACTCAAGGAACTGCGTTTTCTTTTCCCCCCAAACTCCCCGTGAGTTTCCAGTGATTAGATTAGATCAGACATCGATGTCATTGTGTTGTTTAAACTAGTCTATGATCCTTTTCTGATCAGTATTCATAGATTTTAGTCACCTCCATTTAGTGTCCATGAGAAAAGCTGGTTTAGTGACAACGCACAAAAGATCCACCCCCTCCTCTCTGGTCCTGTAAAAAAAAAAAAAAAAACTTCTCCTTTTTTATTATTCTCGTCTTTCTTTTCTTCTCGCTTACTTTCTCAGCGCTTGCTTTCTCATCGATTAAAAAGAATTTTTAACTACTAAACCTTTTCCCTCTTGTCATTTTACAAGCCCGGCCCCTCCCTTTTACTTTTCCACATCTTGCACTCACTCTGTGGTTAAAAAAAACACGAGAGAGAGAGAGAGAGAGAGAGAGAGAGGGAGAGAGAGAGACATGGTCCGAGGAAGGGAAAAAGAGAGGAAGAATGTACAGCTTTAATTTTTCCTACAACTGTGTCTGCTGTTTCTTTGTACTACACTGAGGAAAGGCTGAGGCAGAGAAAAGGACCTGCATGTTGATAGGCACTGGGTAGGGGGGCATCCGAGAGACTCCCACGTTCTCGCCGTGCTTTAATTTATTTGAACTTTTAATCTAATTATTAACTATTTGCGGTGATCCTCGGCATTGTTCCTCAGACGAGGCCTGCACTTTCGGGGCGCCCTTGCACCCTTCGTGGCGCTCCCAGGATATGGGAATGGGGCATCTGACAAAGGAACATGTCTGAAAATATTTTGTCAAGTCCCTTTTTTACGTGTCATTCTAACAGGGCTTTTACACCCACAGCCGAGAAAGGGCGACCTGAACCGCTCCATTTGGCCGTGATTGGCAACTGCAAGCATGCTAAATGCTAATGAGGCTCCCAGATGCATAGAAAAGGGGGAGTAGGCGGTTAAGGTTAGAAAACGATCAGCACTTTTTTTTTTTTTACTTCTTCTCCCTGTTCAAAAGAGTCCTCAAGCCCTCTCTTGTCTTTCTTCCAGTCGCTCCAGCTCTCCACCCTAAGCCTTGGTCTATTGCATCTTTTCCACCTTTGGCCTCCGAGTTGCTCATTTCATGCTATGAATAAGTAGCCTATTGACAGTGATTTATTTATGGGGCTCCAAAGCATGTGGAGTGAAAAGGAGCGAGAGCTGGACCAGGCATGGTGGCTCTTACATAGTGTTCGTCTGTGCCAGAATGTTCAACTGTGTCCTATTTGTCTTTTTTGTTTCTTTTTACCACTGAAGGCTTTTATGTAAAGAGGTGGCGAAAGCATCCAAACTCGTTACTCACGCAAAAGTGCAATTACTAAACCAAATAAATGCTCTGGTAAAAGTTGAATCCTTCACTCAGCCCGACAATAGAAACGCATTCAAAAACATTAACGGAAGGGATAGAAATCCACCCTGAACGTCTTGTGTATTAATCTTTATAATTAACACGTCTTCAGCGTTGTCCAAGATTTAATCTAGAAAGAATGAGTCAATGAACGATTTTTTTCATTTAAAGATTGTTTCGTTCCCTACATAACAAGGTCATTCGTCTAACCGATAATAACGGTGACTTTAGTCATCTCGAAACTCAAAGGACGTCGACTTGCCGAGTTTGATTCGATCCCGTTCAGTTTTATTTGTATATAACACTTTTAACAATGGACGTTGTCTCAAAACAGCTTTACGGCGCATAAGAAATACAGTACACGAAGTTTATTAGACAAAAGTTCAAGATTAATATTAGACTTATATTTAAATTGATTGTATTTATCTCTAATGGACAAGACTGATGTGACTGAAGCGAAGGAAAAACTCCCTTAGATGGAAGAGGAAGAAACCTTGAGAGGAACCAGACTCAAAAGTGAACCTCATCCTCATTTGGGTGACACTTGAGGGTGTGATTTATAAACTGTTATAAACACCGGAGAGTGTTGTTATGAATAATGCCCTTGCACCAATGAGACATTTACACCAATTCTAGTTAATACGATGATGAACATCTCTGGAAAAGAGATGTTGTTTCGCCAAGGAAAGCCACGGCTAAGTCTAACTAGCAACAACTTTATTTCTAATCTCTGAAATGTTCGCTAATCTGTTGAAGTTTAGATCTGAAGCCTGTTACTGTCTTTCTCTCTCTCACTCTCTTTCTCTCTCTCTCTCTCTCTCTCTCTCTCTCTCTCTCTCTCTCTCTCTCTCTCACACACTAAAGAGGACATGGTGACACAATAGCTGGAGTGTGTAATTAAATTACTGAAGGCTCTGCTCACAATTTCACAGCCTTAAGAGTAGTAAAGCTTTTGAATTTATAAGTGCCTTTCTTCAGTGCTGCTATTCACCTCTTCCCACCACTCCTCCTAAATCACTCTATCCCTCCTCCAGATCTCTTCAGCTCTGTATTGAGTTTAGGTGTTTTTTTTTTCCTCTGCCAAATCGGCCGGTCTTTTGGATGAGAAAAAAACTGAAACTAAGTTAAAAACGTTGTTACCCGTTGCCTAGTGAGGTTATTTCTCTCTCTATTTCCCTTAATTAATTTGCATCACAGATGATTAAAAATGTCACGTCTTTCTCCACGTTGTAACATCGGACAGTTCTGCTAAATAAGAAAAGCTATGAAAAACACGGAACTAATGGGAATTAAACATAATACACTTGTATATGTGATTGTTTGTTTTTTATTTGCTTTATTATTTTCATATTTTAAATCAAACTAGACGGGCACGGTGGCTTAGTGGTTAACACGTTCGCCTCACACCTCCAGGGTTGGGGGTTCGATTCCCGTCTCCGCCTTGTGTGTGTAGAGTTTGCATGTTCTCCCCGTGCCTCAGGGGTTTCCTCCGGGTACTCCGGTTTCCTCCCCCGGTCCAAAGACATGCATGGTAGGTTGATTGGCATCTCTGGAAAATTGTCCGTAGTGTGTGGGTGAATGAGAGTGTGTGTGTGCCCTGTGATGGGTTGGCACTCAGTCCAGGGTGTATCCTGCCTCGATGCCCGATGACGCCTGAGATAGACACAGGCTCCCCGTGACCCGAGAAGTTCGGATAAGCGGTAGAAAATGAGTGAGTGAGTGAGAGAGTAAATAAAACTCAAAATCAATACAAATATATAGGGGCTGTTACATTTGCATGATTCGGTTATGTTTGTCTGTGGTTATGCTTCATATTTTGTAAAATTGTGACTCATAAATCGAAAATCATGTGAGACAGGTGTCCCAGTGAAGGTGAGCCACCTGAAAGAAGGAACGTCCAAAGACACGCCGCTGGAGATCTTTACCTACCTCAATGAAGTCGGGTAAGAACCTGCAAGCTTTATTGTTCTATAAACTTTTTTATTTAACACTGTTAAAAATACGTACATTCATTTTTGTGTCCTTACAGAGGAAAGCACGGAGTCGGCCGAATCGACATCGTGGAGAACCGCTTCGTTGGAATGAAGTCCAGAGGTATTTCTAACACCCACGTGACCTCAAAGGTCTAAGCTTCTTTACATCCAGAAAAATGGATTAAAACAGTTTTTGTTTTTGTTTATTTTTTTTTGTCATTGTGCATCACATGAGAGCATCAGCGTGTAACACTGACCAGTGAACCCACATCGTTTCCATTTTATCACAGTGTGGCAGGTAGACATTGAAAACTCCAGATTTTTTTATTTTAGATCTGTCTGTAGTTTTGGTCTTAAAGGTGTTTGGTGTTAGAAGTGCAGAAACAGGAAGTGACAGCCTGTGTTTATAACAAAATCTGGACGAACGTAGCGAAGTGAGAGATGTGTGTTTGTCATGATTCTTCGGCAGACAGTGGGTCATTTCTGAGTAACGGAACGGAAACGACTCCCGGTTGACGGTTGTCAACGGAATAATGCCGAACAGATGTGCGGTGGACCTGGCAACCCTCCTCTGGCCATTAGCGCATTGTTTGTGTTTGTTGTTCCCAGTGGCGCAGACTCGCAGTCAGCTGCCACATTGTCAGTCAGGATGAAGTCTAAAACCTTTCAAAGGCAAAACCAGACAGGAATGTCACAGATTTATATCCACCTGCTGATGTCATACCTGTAAAACCTGCAGAAACATAAAAACTGTGTTTTTATTTATTTATTTATTTTTTTACAGATAAATAAGAAAGCACAGCATAAAAGTCATGTTTTTATTTCCCTGTGTGGAAAATCACGTGCAGTACGACTGCAGTATCGTATCACACACATCTTATATTTAGAGGCTCGATTACCTCTAAAAATAAGATCTTTTGTTCGTATATAGTGATCGTATATTAATTATTTAGAATGGAATGAGGATCTGATTTATTTCTTTTTTTTAATTATGAATAACGATTAATAAATATCTTTTACATTTGGTGTAAAATTAATAAAGAAAGAAAATAAAAGGTTAATAAAATGTTAAAGCGACTAATAAATAATAGTAAATAAAACAATAAAATAAAAGTTTGAATCGTTTTACATGCTGTTTAAACCCAAAAGAAAGAGAAACACCTGGAAAAAAGAAAAGAAAAATTTACTTATCCCGTCATTACCCTTTATCTGGACCTGATCACGCCTCGGGTTATTTGCAATCGAGTGTAATCTGTGTGCGTATTTTTGTGTGACGGAGGCTTTGAAGTGTTAAAACCTGGCGTTAATTCCACACTGCCATCTTGGAGAGAGCCGTACCTGCTTAGATAACAGTAAGAATGCTAAGCTGCTTCTGCGTACCTGTGTTAGCAGGGCGGGACGCCCAAAGGGTCACGAGAGACGAGCAAGGGGTAGTTTAACCACACACACACACACACACACACACACACACACACACACACACATACACACACACAAACACACTTGCTTTTTATTTTACTTAGGTGACATTTTTCTCCTTCTCTGTCTCACACGCATGCACGCGCACACACACACACACACACACACACACACACACACACACACACACACACACACACACACACACACAAACTTTTAAAAGATTAATGCTTGCAAATCAGTAGGCTTTTGTCTAGATAATCTGTACTAGCAGTCCGTTCCTTTAGGGAGCTTAATTCAGGGAGAGTTATCAGATGCCCCCTTACGGAACTGGAGCACTTTAGCTCTTTGGCTCTAGCTTCACTTAAATCCGCAGAGCCTTAATGTATCAGATTGCCAGCTTTCAGTTCTTAAAAGATCAGTCGTTTTTTTTTAAGTCCTGTTTTGGGCAGTAGGATCTATGGTCATTCAGTTTCCCTTCTGCCAGCCTGAGGCGTGCTTCCCAATTAAGAGCTTTGTGATATAGAGGAATGCTCGCTAAAAACACGGGGATACATTTAAAATGAACTACGGCCCAGGACGATGACAGATGAGAACTTTTCTTAGCATCCTTTCTTCTGTTTATTTCTGCCTTCAGTTTTTCCCCCCCCAAAAAAATATTAAATCAAATGTCATCATGAGGCAGCATAAATGTTTTTATTGAGACGGCTGTTGTAATTTAAACCGGCAAACTAAACTCATTTATTTTGACAAATGACTATGAAACAATGATGTTTTCTAGATCGTGAGATTTTTATTATTTTTTTTACGTGCATCGAAGTCTCAGTTAAACGAGTTAAATTCCAAATGAGTGTGATGTGGCTCTGATGTACACTTTGGAACGTTGCCTACTCGGGCGTCTTACAATGCGCTGACGTTGTAATGCAGCTTTAAAATACAACACGACCATGTTTAAATGTAGGGAAAAAATCTTACTTGAGTGTCTTATGGTGCAAAAATACAACATATGGGCTCCTATATTTTTGTTGTGTCGTTGCTCACATTGCAAGCCAGATCTCATATAAGCCCCTCGTATGGGATGCGACTCATGAACTCTCGGCGTAACTACTGTAATCATAGTTAGCATCAACTGAACTGTTTTTTTTTGTTTTTTTTTTAACATCAACCTAAATGAACAAATCATATGTATATGATAGGTATAAGTAATGTTCTGCTATAATGGGCCTCAGGAATTTGTGTTTTTAACATAAATACACTTATTGTTCAAGTGTCTAAAATCAAGACTAGACTATTGTTGCTAAGCAACTGAAAAATACAGCGAGCATATGTTTTGTAGAGTTATGTAAATTATGAATGGCATCAGAAATGAGACGAAACCGAAGGAACGGCAACATTTACCTCAGATGGCTCAAGTGGTTAAAGCTATCGCAGGATCAGGGTTCAAGCCTCAGCACTGCCACTGTTGGGCCCTTGATCAAGGCCCTTAATTTCACTGTATTGTAATGTAGATGTGACAGAATAAAAGCTTTAGTTCTATTCTATGTTGGTAAATAGTTAAAAAATAACTCGGGGGCCAAAAAAAATTCACCAAAATCACACCATTAAGGCTATGATGTTTCGTCTTGTAAAGCTGTCGAATATGACGCTAACCGATCACGTCGTACGGTAAAGAGAAATAATAGTTTGGATTCTGATTACGTTCAAAACTGACAATACGTTTAAAAGGTCGTTTCGTAGAATTATTATGTGCCTGTTTAGTATGTGTGTAAACCTGTTCAAACGGATCTTCCTGTCATGTATCTCTTTAGACAGCCGAGTGACAGCTTCATTTGTGCACAAGTTAAATATCGGTTTCTCACACACACACACACACACACACACACACACACACACACACACACACACACACACACACACAAAGATGTTGTAAATTGCAGGGTGGAAGAGTCAGGGCAGTAGATTTTGGCAGCTGAGGGTTGTTACCCTATCATTTCCGCTTGTTGCGCTCTGTCTACAACAGGTGATGGACAGCATGCTGGTCAGCAGTCTTCATTATCTTAATTATGTGACCTGGTCATGAGACCGGACTCAGATACTTCTAGCATCTTCTAGACAATTTGACAGCTCTATTTATTTAAATTGTGCTCATTTACATTTATGGCATTTGGCAAATGTCTGCTCTTCTGTTCTTATATCATTCTTACTTCCTTGTCAGGTATCTATGAGACCCCCGGAGGCACCATTCTTTATCAGGCTCATCTGGACATCGAGGCTTTCACTATGGACAGAGAGGTCAGACGCATCAAGCAAGGGCTAGGCATCAAGTTCTCTGAGCTTTTGTATAATGGTATGAAGCCTTTTGAAGACTTTTTAGAGCAGAATTATAGAATAACGATTATTGACACACAAAGCATTAAAACAAATGTGTATTATTTTTACTGTACCTATTGTATAATAGCATAAATACCACACTTGTTTTCACTTGTTTCGTGTAAATCTCTCTGATCTCCTTTTGTTAAAACTTTAATATTAATACACTTAAAGGTACAGGCCATATAACAGATGTTACATAATAATAAAGCCCTGATCACACACACCTCTTCTCCTCCTTTCACTCTCACACCAAGCCTCCTCTTCCATTCTCCGTCTTTCTTTAGCTCAGGTGTCCTAATCCCTCCGTCACAAGCAGCAGGCTGCTCTCTGGCCCGTCTTTCCTTCCCATAATAGGATTTGAACTCATTAATGGCTGATTACAGATCAGTCTCCCTGCAATTAAAGCCACATGGGAGTGAGAGCAGGCACAGAAGAACAGAGCACCTTACAAAGGTGTGAACAGATTAAACTCATTAGAGCCCTGCGCTCGGGGGAAACCGAGGCAGCCGGAGCCGGAGAGGGAACGCTCGGTCCCTGCTGTCCCACAGAGAAGAGAGGGAATGATGGACTTAACTCCGTTCACACCTGCACACGATCACAACTACAGTGGATACGCTAATAGCAGGGGAAAATCGGTGGGGGAGAAAATGTTGATGTGTGTGTAGCTCGTCTTATGAGCCCTTTCATGCAGTGTTCCTAAAACATTCCCTATACCATACATTTTCTAGTCATTTATTGTTTGGCATGAGATTGCCTTTTCTTCCCAACTGTTTATAGATGTATTAAACACACAAGCCGATCCCGACTGTCCTAAATCGCACACCATGAGTCTCCATTTAAAATGATTTACTAATCTATAAATACTAGAAGATTTGTACATAAAAGTTTGAAGGCTACATGAACGGATACTAAATTCAAATCAGACATCTCTTGTTTGAAAGGAAACGCCTGTAAGCCGCTACAGAATCCTACATCTCTTTCTCCTGTATTGATTAATGCTTGATTTCTTACCAGGATTTTGGTACAGTCCAGAGTGTGAGTTTGTGCGCCAGTGCATCGCCAAGTCTCAGGAGAATGTAGAGGGCAAAGTGCAGCTGTCCGTGTTCAAAGGCCAAGTCTACATCCTGGGCCGGGAATCACCCAAGTCTCTGTACAACGAAGAGCTTGTCAGGTAACCACTAACTACGTCTGTCTGTCTGTCTGTCTGTCACATGAGCAAAACTGCCAGGTTAGATATAAATGATATGGAAGGTGCTTACAAGGATAGTAAGAAAATGGTGATTGCATCATGTTATGCCGTACTTAACATTAATTGATCCACGATAAAGCACGAAGGTCTTGTTACTAAAGAAATTGCAGTAACCGATCACCTCAGATCAAGTCAAGTCCCCTTATTGTGAGATGCAGCACCAAAATCATCACCAAAACCTAAGTTGAAGGCACTTGGCAAAAAAAAAAAAAAAAAAATTAGTATGAAACTTTACGGTATTTTTGAATGTTTCCAGCAATCTGTTTCTCGTCTCTACGGTCTTTGATAAAAGGTGCGATTTTTCCAGTTCTGCTGCTTTCTACTCTTAAAGAAACCATTTTAGATGAGTTACCAGAACCAGTGTCCATGATAAAGCTCAGTGCATGTCGTATGTCTTGCTTGAACAGGTCACTCAGCATGTCATCTATTGAGCTGAAGCCATCTGTATAGGCACCAAAATCTACAAAGTACCAGTAGCTTTAGAAGGTGCTTTACAAACGTCATATTCTCTCCCGCAGTTTTTTCCATCCATCGTGTTGTCTCTCTTTCCTTCTGCCTTGTCTTGGGAGAACAGTGAGTGTATTTAGTGCTCTGACCCCTGGACACCCTCGGGGCAGGCTCAGAGCTGACCAAAGCGGAGTACCCATATGCCCAGGCCTCTCCTCTTGCGTCAGCTGTGCGCTAATGGCCCTCGCGGCCATACTGGGGGAAGTGGCCCGTTTCATGCTGGTTAAGCATGGAAGCGTTCGGTTGAAAGGTCACGTCGGTGGATGTCGCTTTGTGTTTCGTCGAGACTTTCAAGAAGAAACAAGTGCGCAAGAGAAAAAGAATGAATGCGAGAGAGTCCCAGTCTCTCTGTCTCCCTGCAGTGACTCAACAGGGATCAGTAAATAGTATCATTAGCACAGTGGTGTCCCTCACACGCCGTATTGATCCAGCAGAAATATCACAATGCGGCTTACCAGTGATTACACTGACAGCTGTACATACAAAGAGTTACACACCAGGATAAACACGTACACACACACTAGGTAGAGGAAGGGGGTCTATTTTTTTTTTTTTCTTTTTTTTTTTTTACATCCCTTGCTACATTCAGTTCAGATCTTTCCCCAGACTCGTGTGCTGGTCTGTTTGTTTGTTTATTTATTTATTTTTATTCTTAAGTCACTAATTGTTGTGTTAGGCTTCTTACTATGTTTCTTCGTGTAGCTCAGAGCAGCAGGTAGAAACTGCAGTAATTAGAATATAGAGAGGAAAAAGAAAATCAGATCAATCAGATGGATATTTTTGGGTGAAAAAAAACAAAACAGGAAAAAGTCTACACTCTAAACATTTGTATGTATTTATTTGGCACATGCGTTGATCTAAAGCAAGTTAAAGTGAGACCGAATCCAATCCATGCACAGAGCTAACAACCGATGAGACGAAAGCTACATGACTGATGCTCCATAAGAACCAAAGAACCTTTTAATCAAATGTCGTTCATTCTGTTATATAATCGGGTGTCAAAGTTTCCTAATGAACCAGATTTAAATTCCGACTCTTATTTCGAACAAGAACATACTATATTGATAGTTAAGGGTCCGTAACCATCTGAAGAACCCGAGAGGATCCGTTTCACAGAAGTTAATTAAAGAATCGAGGAATGTTTTATGTGGAAATATGAGGAAGAATGACGGTGTTCTTATTTTAGTTTTAACTTTTTTTTTAAGTGCACCGTGTGGTAAGTTCGGTGGCTTAGTGGTTAGCACGTTCACCTCACACCTCCAGGGTTGGAGGTTCGATTCCCGCCTCCGCCTTGTGTGTGTGGAGTTTGCATGTTCTCCCCGTGCCTCGGGGGTTTCCTCCGGGTACTCCGGTTTCCTCCCCCGGTCCAAAGACATGCATGGTAGGTTGATTGGTATCTCTGGAAAATTGTCCGTAGTGTGTGAGTGTGTGAGTGAATGAGAGTGTGTGTGTGTGTGCCCTGCGATGGGTTGGCACTCCGTCCAGGGTGTATCCTGCCTCGATGCCCGATGACGCCTGAGATAGGCACAGGCTCCCCGTGACCCGAGAAGTTCGGATAAGTGGTAGAAAATGAATGAATGAATGTGGTAAGTTCCATTAAACACTCGACAGGTTTGTTGGTTTGTCTCTGGGGAACATTTACAGGTTCCAAGGAGAAATCTATGTCAGAGGACTTTTTTTTCTTTCAGAGAAGGTCAATTTAGGAAGCAGTATATTGTTATATGAAAAGCCCTTGAGGAAAATGGAAAATTGGGAGACCACCATATTGGTGGAAAAGGTCTAGTTTGCAAGGGTTAGAGCAAATGTTAGCACTTTGCTGCATTACGCATTACATAATGGTGTCTGAATGAGAGCACCTCTCGAGGCAGTCATATAATCGATTTCTCCTCTCTCTTCTTCAGCATGGATGTTCAAGGAGACTACGATCCTTCAGATGCGTCCGGCTTCATCAAGATCAATGCAGTCAGGTAGGTGCAGACACTTAAACCTTGTTAAGTACAGATTTTATCCGTAACGATGCATGTTAACTATTCATTGCCTGCGAAAATTATTTTTAATTTATATATTTAATTCCTTTTAGGCTTCGAGAGCATCACAGGTTGCAGGGAAAGAAAGAAGCCAGCTGAAGAAGTGACACCCCAAGCTTCGCCTTGACTCAGCTTATATTTCTTAACATACTACTTTTATTCTTTTAAGTCTTAGATTACTTGACAGTGTTGTATTTTTTTTACTGTGGTGGTCCGTAACGGTTTAATAAAAAAGACTGGAAACTATCTATGGCATTTTGTTGTCACATAACATTGTTGTTATACATTTTGCTCTAATAGATAAATTTTGCTGTAGATAAATGCAAGCTCAAATTCTCTGTATTGATGCAGCATCATCCCCTAATGTGAATCCAAGAGAAAAATCAGACCAGGGCTAAAGAATAAACAATGGAATAAAGAATGTAATTATGTATATAAGGAATGTAGGAAATATTTAAAGCAAGACTCTTAGAGAGACTTAACGACGTTATTCTCTCTTCTTTATGTAGAAATTATTGGGGTGCCAATAGTTTTGAAACCAGAATCTGTAAAGTCTGTGCTTCCATGTCTGAGCACGGCCCAACGTTTGTCTCTACCAAGGAATACTGAATATTATACCAGAAGGAAATATGTCTAGCCATCAACCCGCTCGTCGTGATATAGTGGCGCTATGACAGAAAAGTGGACAAGAACCCTGAAGAAATGACATCTCAAACTTCGCCAAGCCATTTACTGTCCACCAAACTGTCCTCAACATACACTTACACGCTCTCTTCTCCTCTGACCTCTTCACTCCGTTCCATTAGCCGTAGCTGTGGTGGTCTCTGGGTGCTTTTCAGCGCCGCACTTAGAACCTGGTCCAGGATCCCCCCTGCTGACTGTAATAAGGTCCCTTCCATGGCAATCAAAAAAAAAAACAACAACCCTGAACGTTCTGCATACACTCTGCAAAATACATTTCACCCAAAGACATCTTACACCTGAAACCTTAAGTATTTCAGTGTGAACTTTGTTCCTGTGTCGCTTGGTTCTTCTAGAAATGACTACAATCAGCCAGAGTTTGGACAGAAGACTTTTACAACCATCGTCCGATCTCTTTGGAGAGCAGACAGATTCGTGCTAGCCATGAAGATCAAATAAATAACACGGATTTTAGAGAACCGTATAATATTGATATATTAATATCATTTTGATTTCAAATTCAAAGTATTTTTTAAAGTATTACAAATGTTCAAATTAAGTACACAGACAAAATGGAGTGAAATGATCGTGCTGAGAAAAGAACTTTAATTATATTTAAGTAGATTATTTTTAATTATAATTTATGATTTAATTATAAGATATAATTATAAATTATAATTTATGATTATAATTAATTAGGTCACAATATTACTCCATTTGTATTGAAAGTACAAGCAAACAAAGCTTTCTGCTACTTTTAAAAGTATTAAAATATAATAAATAAAAAATATAAATAAAAAAAATGTTTTTAATGAATTGTCATTCAGAGCTGTCATTACTCCTTAAGTCATTCAGTCATTCAACTGTTTTTTTTTTTACACTGATGACCTTGATTAGATGATTCAAACTGAAATGTAAATAAAATATAAATGAAATACAAATAAAAAGGTTTGAATAAAAGTCTAAATTAAAATCTAAGGAGTTAAAAAAGTATAATTAGTAAAATTAAAATAAAGTATAATTCATTCATTCATTCATTCATTTTCTACCGCTTTATCCGAACTTCTCGGGTCACGGGGAGCCTGTGCCTATCTCAGGCGTCATCGGGCATCAAGGCAGGATACACCCTGGACGGAGTGCCAACCCATCGCAGGTAAAGTATAATTATGCTAAAATAATATTTAAGCATAGTAACAAAAACAATTGCTCAAACAACGTATTTTCCAACCCTAGATGCTAATATTCCAGCTTATATAATTAATAATAATAATAATAATAATAATAATAATAATAATAATAATAATAATAATACATTTTAAAGGGGACACGGTGGCTTAGTGGTTAGCATGTTCGCCTCACACCTTCAGGGTTGGGGGTCCGATTCCCGCCTCCGCCTTGTGTGTGTGGAGTTTGCATGTTCTCCCCATGCCTCGGGGGTTTTCTCCGGGTACTCCGGTTTCCTCCCCCGGTCCAAAGACATGCATGGTAGGTTGATTGGCATCTCTGGAAAAATTGTCCGTAGTGTGTGAGTGTGTGAGTGAATGAGAGTGTGTGTGCGCCCTGTGATGGGTTGGCACTCCGTCCAGGGTGTATCCTGCCTCGATGCCCGATGACGCCTGAGATAGGCACAGGCTCCCCGTGACCCGAGAAGTTCGGATAAGCAGTAGTAGATGAATGAATGAATGAATAATACATTTTATATTTAGGATGACACAGCTGCCATATTTTTGGTGGCCAAAGTCTTCAAAACAGGTCCTGTGTCAGCGCGGCTATTGTGAGCCAGTTTGTGAAAGATCTCGTTTGATCTCCACAATAGGAAGGAAGTCAGACACGGCTGCTTTGGGGCAACATCAAGGTGATTGTTTGTCCAAAGAAGGAAGTCATAGACTATGTAACAATATAATGTCAAGGAGAAAAAAAAACAAGCCATGTCTCATGTGGCTCAAATGTTAGCTGGAGACGGCGCTATACCTGTCAGGCCTAGGTATGGAAAAAGGTGAGAGTCACCCAATGGAATTAATCATCCTTGACCTTTGGCCAATTATCTCTCATTAAGTGCTGTACCCAGGGGACTGGGACACAACCGAAGGACATGAATAGTCCAAGTTGTCACACAGAACGAGCGCTAATGTGGTGCTCTTCTTTGTCTCTGAATCCCTGTCATGATCCTTTAGTGGATAAAGGCTACTATTGTTCTGCACATGTCGCTTGTGTAACCTGAGTCGATGCTACTTATATCTGCCAGACATGCTACTAAAAAGATAAACCTTTAGCCTTCCTGAGTTCACCTCAGTCACGCTTTCATTCAAAAGTGTAAAAAATCAACACTTTTATTTTTGAGTTGTTCAAGCTAACATTTGTAATCAGTTCTTAAGGGCAGCAAAATATTCATTTGTCGGCCAGGTTAAAATTATAATTAGCCTAACCATTACAATAGCAACTGTGAAACCAAACAGTACACTCAAGCTAGCTAGCTAACTCTGCGAGATTAGCAACCTAGCTTAAAGTATAGCTAAATCTCCAATCAGCCAAGCAATAGAGACAAGAAATGTTGATTATTGTTTCACAAAGTGCCAGAAAGTTGAGCATTAAACATACATCTTACAAAACATTAGCCAGCTATCAGTTATCTCACACTAAAACGTAGCCCTAAATAGTTTAGATTGCTAATGCTAATTCCAATCTACTGCTGTAGACATATATTGGGACATAATGATTTTTATTCATTTCTAAATAAATGAGTGGATCAGTTTTAGAGCAAACATATTACTATACACCTAAATTTATTTGCAGCTAACCAGTGCTAAATCTACTAGCATTAGATCGGCCATTGAATCCAAAATAACATTGTGACAGTGAATCCATCTTCCTCCTTGCTTCATTATTATAAACATCAGACATCATCTCAAAGCTATTTGAACGTGAACAATGAGCACGTCAGGTACATCCGATTAAGGAAACCTAAAACCTTAGCCTAGCATGAAAGCTCGACAGGCATCCGCATTCATGTTTAAAGCACAATTCATTCCAGACACGATGGAAAAAATACTTCCATTCTGAAGTTTGTGAATTTTTTTAATCCACTCTAAAGTTTAAAACCATAACCTGTTTTAAGGTTATAAATATTTCATCATCGCTAAGTACTTTTAGTCGATGCTTACTAATCTTCAAGGAGATCCGCTGAGTAAATCTATGTTGTGATTATGATTATAATGCAGGACTATGCTGCCTAAATCTTAGGCGTGTTAAGTAACCCTAGAGGTTTGGAGCATGTACTAATGGGTCTGTGATAGACAATGAGCTCACGTTCTTTGTCCTGTCTGCTGGATTTATAGCGCACACACCAGAGATCGAACATGCCAGAGCGTTGGTAAAAGATTTCGCTAATGCATTTTTGCGGCTTTGGTTAACATCCCTGGCTTTATAAAAACACAGCCGTTTGAAGTCGATTGAGCCCACTTTGTCACGATTCAATTAAACAATTATTCGGTTTCAATTACACCAAAATCCCCGTTTTGTTAAATGATGAACCGACGAACAGCTCGGAGACAGCATGCGTCTACCGCATCGAGCTTTTCCCATTTCATACACCATTTACCATTTGTGGGCCATTTACATAGTCTTTGAAGAAGGTCATCAAAAAAACAAAAACAAAAAAAAACGGTATTTCCTTGACAGTACGTACGACATAAAGCCCGTCTCTGAGCGTCTGTCGCTGTCAAAGGGCATCACATGCACCCGTTTCTAATCTCCGTGCCAGATCTATAAACAGATGGGGGGCCATTACGGTCAAATCCTCAGTGTGTATGTTTTCCGGCGAGTGTGTGATAAAATATTGATGGAAAAATAGAAATATTTTGCCTGCTGCTTAAAGCCTAGTTGGGACTCTGATCTTCTCGGGTTACAGAGCTTCTGCACCAACCTAAGCTTTATCTGTCAATGGGCTTTCACACTCCCACAACTCTGCTCAGTGTGTGTCTGCACTCAATCAATAGCTTTTTATCAGAGCGAGTGGATTAACTTACTCAAGCTCACTAGCTATGAGATCTACCACAAATTAACGCTCATTTTTAAAAAGTTTTTTTTTTTACTTCATGACAGGACATTTTTTCCCAGTAATTAAACTAAGATAATTAAAAATATTATTTGGTTCAGTTAGCTAACAGGTTAACCTGAATATCACACTAGCTATCGTGAAACAAACCGAACATCACTAGCTAGTTAGCTAGCTAATTTCACTTGAGTAAGTCTGCATTGCTAGAAAGATTAGCCAAAAGCTCCAATCCATCAAGCAGAAATTTGATCTTGGCGAGTCAAACTGTGTATAATAAAGCTGCTGTCCTGCCATAACCAGCTTTGTCATGTTTGGACACAAACCCTCCCCTATACACACAGCACACTCTCCCCAGGCGTGTCAGTAATGTAGCATATTGATCCGAGTCAATAGATTTATTTTGCTCTCTGCAGCCTCCGTATTGGAGCCACACCCGGGGGGCCGCTGCCTGGTTTGCTGGGGCCCTCATTATGTCTTTCGATTTGTTTTCTGTATTAGACAGTGAAGGCTGAGAAGCCGGCTGGGTCTGAGTAGATAGGTCTGATTCGAACGGGATAAAGGTGATGCCCTGTAACAGTGATGCTTGTGCACTCTGATCCACCCTTTTGCTCTTAAGGATCAGATCTACTGTTGGTCTCTTGTCTTTACATCGCTGGCATTTATGAAATTAAATTGAAGAAATGAAAGTATTAAAATAAAATTAAAGAATGCTATCATATTGTACACTGGATTCATGATGTGAGAACAGAAGGGTAAAGAATATACATACAAATCTGCGGCTTGAAAAAGATCAAGCGATTAAATGAATGTTGACTGAAATTAAATTCATTTTGTGAACTCTTATTGAAATAAAAAAATTCCTTGAAAAATAAAAGCTAGTCTAAGTAATTTCATTTTAGAATCACTTAATTTTTTAGGGAATCACAAACTTTAAAATATTTCCTGTTCCTCTAGTATTATTTCAGATTTATGGGCTTTTTTTGTAAATTGATGAAAAATAATCTTAATTTCAGTTCCATTTAACAGTTGAATAGAACAACGGTTGCCCTTATGTCAAGAAATTTCCAGCTAGCTGTGTTTAGAAATGAAGTAGACATAAAAAGGTGTCATACATACCATTAAAGTCTTTTTTCAATCTTATTTCATCTAACATTTTACTAATATAATATTTGTGTCCGAGGGGGGCATGGTGGCTTAGTGGTTAGCACGTTTGCCTCACATCTCCAGTGTTGGGGGTTCGATTCCCGCCTCCGCCTTGTGTGTGTGGATTTTGCATGTTCTCCCCGTGCCTCGGGGGTTTCCTCCGGGTACCTGAATTTAATGGATACATATCTACTGACTAATAAACAGAGAAAAATGAAAGCTGTGTACATTGTTAAAATTGATAATTTAAATGATACAGTGATATTTTCGTTTAAAATAAAATCACATCTTGAAGAGTTTTATTCTTCTTCTTTTGCAACCGGGTACTCCGGGTACTCCGGTACCATGCAAAGACATGCATGGTAGGTTGATTGGCATCTCTGGAAAATTGTCCATAGTGTGTGAGTGTGTGAGTGAATGAGAGTGTGTGTGTGCCCTGCGATGGGTTGGCACTCCGTCCAGGGTGTATCCTGCCTCGATGCCCGATGACGCCTGAGATAGGCACAGGCTCCCCGTGACCCGAGAAGTTCGGATAAGCGGTAGAAAATGAATGAATGAATATTTGTGTCCGCATGGGATAACTGGGTTTATTTTTGCTTTCGGTGGGGTGCCTCAAGGGTCTATTTCAGGCCCCCTTTTATTCTCGCTCTGAATGCCTCCACTGTGTTTTAACAATTTCATTTTAATGCTGATAACACATCATAGAAAAGTTGTATGTAAAGTCTTACATCTTTTAAGGTAGGCTAATCAAAAATGTTTGAAGGTATTAAGAACTTTAATGGAAGTTCAATAAAAATAAAACAAAAATACAAAAATCACATTGGCCTGGACTGTATTTTAAGGGACCTGCACATAGCTCTTGGTCTAATTTACGACCTTTATTGAATTATTTAAAGGCTTTGCTAGTAGTAGCGCCCTGGATGCCATGAGATTTGAACATACAACCTTCTGGTCAGTAAATTTTAAGGAACTGTAAAATCAGAGCTGCTGCTTGTTGCATATTAATATGCAAATAATACAACATATCATTATTATTGTTTACTTTTTATTCTTACAGTCGCTTTGTATATCCGTGTGTCAGAATCTTCATAATAAGAAATGTTTTTTTTGTTTTTTTTTAAAACATTTTTAAAGTGAGACTCAGCATCTCGTCTCTCCTGTAATATTTGCAGCAAGTGTTATTGAGCTCCAGTCGGACGGAAACCTCTCATCGCCTGCCGAGTTTCGCTCGCCGATGTTTACAGTAATGACAAGAAAAAGACAGTTTTAAAGGACAATGCTTTCTGAGATTCTCTCTGGCATACTTGTGTATTTTTTTTCTCCCACTCTCTAAGCTCATGGTGAGAGGATTGCACAAACAAGTCCATTTACCCATTATTTCATCGCAGTCCCTGATAGCAACACAATGACTTCTACATATGGGGAGCGTAAGGAAAAGAACAAGACAGGTGGGGAGTAAGTGTATGAGATGAAGGGGATAGAGAGACAGAGAGAGAGATGGGGGAGACAAGGATGTAGAGGAGGGGAGGAAAAAATGGACAGCAGGGAGTGGTCAAGCCGTCCCAGCGGAAAGAGAGAAATGATGGAAAAACATCTGTAATTTTCACCACGGGGTCTCTGCGTAATTGAGTCGCTGAAAGTACAGACTCCGGCAGGATTCAAAGCAAAGTGGCTAGGGGGTTGGATGAAGAACAGACGAGAAGGAAAGAAAAGAATGATAAGAAGAGACATAGATGACTGAGAACATATTTAGTTCTGTGTTTTCATCAGGAAAGGTTTTACTTCACGGTGACAAAGACTTTGTGTTAACTGCACGCAAACCTCAACACGTTTGCAGATGAAGCGATGCTCCGAATTACAGCATACATATTTATACGCACATATGTAATATTACATATCGTTCCTTTATAGTCCATAGTGCATACATTTTGAAGATTAGCTAGCTTATAAACCGAATCCTTCTATGGATTTAAAACAGTTTTTACTGTTTTTACTTAAACATTGCTACGTTCCATTGTACATAATGCTCAGTACAGGATGAATAAAATATTCATTTATTTGTTTATGTATGTAAATTTAATCAGCAATTTTTTAAACTCATAGTCTTTATGGATTTCTCTTCACTATAAGTACCTGAATTTAATGGATACATATCTACTGACTAATAAACAGAGAAAAATGAAAGCTGTGTACATTGTTAAAATTGATATTTAAATGATACAGTGATATTTTCGTTTAAAATAAAATCACATCTTGAAGAGTTTTATTCTTCTTCTTTTGCAACATTTTTTATACCCAATACATTCTAGCAAAAAAATAATTCACATCAGTTCAGTGACATTTGCAAAACAGATGTGTACAAACACGATGACGCATGCCATATTCACATGTATTTATGTGAATATAATTAAATAATAACAAGTGTTATGTGGGATTTGTGCTTACTTTTCCCTGGCTTCATCTTACATACTGTACAGTGGTTTAATGACAGCTTTGGATAGCTAGCTTGTGCATGTTTTTTTCCCCACGCTTAGCTCGAATGCACAGAGGTCAGAAATGACATCGTTCCCGGCTCCGTCATCCAATTTCTGAGGTAAGTTGAATGCAGTACAAGGCGGTGGTGGTTTGGGTAAGAGCTCATTTCCAGCCCAAATAATTACACTAGATTAAAACACACAATAGCACCCAAGCAAGTTATTCTACTATCATAATGTCCCCATCGTGTTCCAATGTTGCACTGTGCTAAATAGATATTATTTACAGTTATGATTATAGTGACCAAAGATTTGTATGGTAATTATTAAATTCCAATTGCCTAGAAGTACTTTTAAACATTAAAAATGACACCTTTAACCACAGAGATAAAAAAAAAAACGCAGTGTTTCAGTTTCTCCACTTCAGAATTTCAGTAGGTCATCCCTTGTAAATTTGCATGTTGTCTCTCATTATGTCTGTCTGGAGCTGACAGGCCCACACTCTAGGCAGTGAAATTTCTGATTTTGTGGTTTGGCGGTCATCCCAGACGTCTTGAAACACTCTTGCACTCAACTCCGAATCTCACTCATCTGTTTATACACACATGCAGATTATTCATGAATTTGAATTAGAGTCTTTTGTTGTATGACACCTGATCAGCCCTGTACTGATGTTTAGCTGTGCTGAGAACGTCTACGATTACCGAGGTGCACTTATCCCCATCCTACAGTCCCTCTTCCCACCACGTCTGCCCTTCTCACACCTGCTTTAGATCATCATTCCAGCCGAACCAGTTCAGAACGGTTGTGACGGGCTCTTTGATGATGGATTTGACTTTGCAGCCCCACCTGCTCCTGAGTTGGAATTCAGTGCAGAGCCACATGTTCACAATAGCCAAGCTCAGATCTCACTTATGGCAAATGGGGGGTGGTGGTGGTGGTCGCTGAACGTATGAGTTGGACCAATGTAAGGGCAACCCCTTGGTTCATTTCCTTCCTGTGTTTTTTTGGAGGTGAGAAAATGCCTGGGGTTAACAGGGAAGAAAAAAGATAACTGCATACATAACTCACATAATCACACGATGTTCAACGCATGACGGAGCAAAAATTAGCCAGCT
Source organism: Tachysurus fulvidraco (assembly GCF_022655615.1). Classification (NCBI taxonomy): domain Eukaryota; kingdom Metazoa; phylum Chordata; class Actinopteri; order Siluriformes; family Bagridae; genus Tachysurus; species Tachysurus fulvidraco. Next base: position 2,543,114 of record NC_062543.1, on the reverse strand, counting down.
CCATATGTATGCCTTTTAATGCTTAATATCTTACACCCTGTGGCTTATGTATGGAATTAATTTTACATTTCTTATACTACAAAATTGTAACATTCTGCCTCTTTATTATTTTTAAAACAATTTTTTGCATCCTGTACTATGATAATTACCGGATGAGGCTTTTTTCCAGGGCTTGATCTTGATGTTTCTCTCGATATTCGGTCTAACTGCAGGACATCCGTTGTCTTAAATCTTTAATGCCACATACCAAAAGCTCATGTTCCCTGGAGTAGTTTGAATGAAATCCAGAAGGCAAAGGCCATCCATGATTTGCATAAACAGGCTTCAGATTTGTGCCTATTTTAACACATTTTTCTTGCACCTCTTCCAAAAATCCACCCAGAAATCTAACAGATGTTCAACGTTAGAAGTTTTCACATGTGCAGGATGAGGGAAACTCCGTATTAGCTCATCCTCTAAATCCAGACTGTCTACAAGTATCATGCCAGAAATCTTTTTTTTATTTTTTATTTCATGATTTACAAAATGTCATGTCATAGCTGTCATTGCTGATACAAATATTTTTGATAAATCATTTAATGCCAAATTAGTTGATATTTACAATCTACAGTGTTTAAATGGTGATGCACATTTTTATCTAGCTTAATGATGTTCTTCTGCAGTTGTGGTGTCTACTGATTCACTAAAAATCCTTCAGTTTGACAATTCCCATTGCTGATTTCCCGGTTTTGTAAGTAGAACAAGCTGTGATTTTATTATAGGTTTATATAATAACATGACGAGCTACGTTTTTTGTCGTATGACCTTCATCAACATTTTATAGCTGTTATAATGCAAGCGATAACATGAACAAACTAATCTCATGGATGCTAAACAACGGTTAATGTAACTATAAAAGGTTAAAACTATGATATGTTCATTAATTCATTACTAAATGTATATAGCTTCATGATTCCTTACTTATAAGTGTATGTCTTATAAGGGTATGGCATAAGACTGTTCATGAGTCTGGCAAACCAAATAATATATCAGAATAGACTTTCTATTTAATTTTGTAGTATGGCTGTGGAGATTTGTCTTCATTAGTGAATCCAGGCACTTTTTTTGGGTGAGGAAGACTGTGGTGTTTTCAGAGGGGATGAGGTCAGGACTCTCAAGATCTTCCAGGCCAATATCAGCAAACCATGTGCTCTTAGTACAAGTGAAGGGAAATTGTAATGCATACATTACATACACTGGCATTTTATACAATCGTGTGCTTCCAGCTTTGTGGCATCAGTTTGATGATGGCGAACAACATGTGGGTGTGAAGTTCAGGGGTTCAATCCAATAGTCTAGTGTTAGAATGCAAATCTTAATAAAATAATACAAATACATTCTCATTCAACTTTTGATAGTTGTGTGTCTTTGTGTGTATGTATGTGTGTGTGTATATATTTGTGTCTGTGTGTATGTTATTCAGGAAATATATATATATATACATATATATTAATTCTATATTCCTGTAAGTGAACGTTGATTTAATATTCATAATATAATTTATTTAACTCTATTAATCGATGCATGTCACTATTCTGGACGCACGTCAGTTTGATCTGTTGTTTTGTGTATTATTTATTTATTCTTATTATTTACACCGTAGCTAGCTTGCTAGCACTGAGTGTGTAGGGAATAAAAAAAACTGTGGTCTCGCGCTGTTTCCTAGCAGCGCGACGCGTTTCCGGTTCCTGGGTCGGCCTCGCTCAGCGCTCGTCGTGTTGCCGCGTGAGCTGCCGCCGTGGTGCTAGAGAAGGAGGGAGGAGGAGGATGATGATGATGATGATGGCGGAGCTGGCGCAGGGACAGGCCTCAGTAGCAGCAGCCGCGGCAGCAGCAGCAGCAGCGGCTCAGCCCGGAATGAAGACAGACGGCTTCGCCGATGCTTTGCACCGGGCGCGACAGGTAACGTTAAGTTAGGTGCGCAGCGCGAGCGCAGACGTTAAAGGCACGGAAGTGTTTCTCAGGACTGAACTTTTCTTTTATAAAGCGGCGCAACCTCAGCAGCCCCGACACGCTCCTGTACACACACACTAAGCTAGCTAGCTAGGTAACTTAGCGAGCTAACTGGCTAACTCACGCTCATGTATGTAACGTGCGTGTTAAAAACACGTCGCGTCGGTGACAACAGAACAAAACGAACAGACGCACGAGCGCCGCGAGGACACGCGCACACCGACGTGACCGCTGGACAACTTTTAAACTCTTCGTCTCCGAAGTTTCCAAAAAAAAAAAAAAAAAACCTCCCAAACGCACAGGAACAACCTGTTGCAACGCTGTAAAAGTTCCTCGCTGCTAAGCTAAATGCTAACCGACGTGCTGTGGCCTAGTTCCGCAAAAGCCTCCCAAACGTCTGATTTCACACTTGAAGCCTTTATTTATTTGTTTGCTCGCGAACACACGGCAAAGTTCACGTGTTCACGCGCACGGCTACGTGTCGCCACGCACAAATCGCGGACGGTTCGGTTTACACGGTGTTTTTATTCGTCCACAAAAACGACTTTCATGGGAATGATCCTGCGCGCGCACGCACACACACGCACGCGTCCTCACGTGAAATAAAGTTTTAACACGCCGCACTTTTAGGAACTCGCACGCGCTGACAACGTGTTTGTGTGTTTGCACGGCGTGTGCCAGTATGTCACTTCGGATATCGGCCTGCTGTTCTTAGGGTTTAGCATGTAGCTGGGAGGGAACTTTGCTGCTAACTTGGCTAACACACGTCAAACAAGTGCGGGAGGGGTGAAAGGAGAGGAAAGTGACGCGAGCACGCGCTCAGCGTCGTGTGAACGAAGTGTGGAGTCGTGTATCCGAGTGCTGAAGCGTACGACACGGCCATTTGCACGACACAACAAGCAGCATGAGGGTATTTTCCCCCTTCATCTTCTACCCTCCAGCACGAGGCTCTCGGTGCAATCTGAGTAAATGTAATAAATAAACCTCTAAATGTAAACCTCCTGATTGCAGAGTTGCTCTTGGCAGCTTTATAAACTCTCTCTCAGTCAAGAGAAAGAAATAATGAAGTACAAAAACACCCCACAAGACCAGCCAGCAGAAATCAGTCTGGGTTTTTTTGTTTTTTTCCCTTGTGACTTTTCTTAAACATTAAATTTGGCATCAACACCATCTTAAGTTTGGGACTCAACATAACACAGAATGATTTTATTGGTAATTAATCGGCGACGACACGGAGTTAATATTAACCCTGTGTTCTGTTTTATTCTTCTTGTACCACAGCAATTTGGGTCACTGTTAGTATAAGCTTGGTGCTTTTATAACCGATATTTTCCTTGAGATTTTGCATTTAAACGACTTACTCGAGCAAATTTCTTCAGCGTATCAAGAAATACTCTTCGAGATCGCGCGGAGACGATAAAACCATTAATCTCGGCTATAAACATCCCACTGATCAAGAAAGACAGAACTGCAGCTTGTCACGATAAAACATAACGTTACACCTTTAACCACTGACACCGGAGCCTCCTTCCCCAAATGTTTACTGAGTGAATGTATTCTAACAGAATGCCTCTAGTCAGTACAGAAGCACTAACGTGTTAGCACGTGCACAAATCGACCGATCGGCTTTGAATATTTATCCGCACAATCGATAAGCGTGGAATATCGCACTGGTGTAGTTTTGCCAAAAAGACCGTAATCGTTTTTCATCTCCGGTAACAGCTCGCTCGCACACAGCCTAAGGTTGCGATTACTATTCATTTTAGCAAATGAATCACAACGTTGCAAGAGGGCAGTGTGACCTGGTTCGTGCTGTTCCATGTGTTCACCCACATCTATTCTATTATAATAAATACTTTGTAACACTGTACTTATGCATATTTTAAGCATAAAGTCATGTAACCTTCAGTACCGATTATCAAAACATCGAAATCGCCAAAAACGCCTCGTCAGACTTACCTTTGTAACACTTCTCGTATAACGTAAAAAACCAGCTGTGTAGCGACCGAGTTCTTTCTCCGCCATTATCACCGTGCTCTGGCTGTACTTCTGTTTAAATAAACATTTCTAATATCGCTTTGAGGCTCAGAAAGCGACTTGATTCAGATTGCTGTATAGAAAGTGATTAGAAACGGCCAATGTAATGATTTTGGTGCATTTAAGAGTCGTTGTGTGCTTTTTATTTATTTATTTATTTATTTATTTATTTATTTATTTCCTTTTCCTCCCTGTCTATAAAGCCAATAATACAGCAATAAAAAATTGCAAAAGTGGGCTGTAATCGAGTTTCATATATGCCATCTCTTCAGCATACCAATTTCTGACCCACATTTATCACTGCCTGATTTGTAAAAATAAATATTGGTCATGATCTCAAATTTCAGAAGGCTTTATGCGATGTTTTTGAAGACCGAAGGAAGCCGAGCAAAGCCTTTGAGTTGAAATTTAAAAATCGTGAGCACTGTGACGATGGCTGTTTAAAAGCCACCAATTGAAAGACAGCACGAGGTGGCACGAAGCTCATGCGACTTGTACAAATACGATTACAATTTTACCTCAAGCTCATTTTGAGGAACGTCTGTTCACGAGGTCGGATTTATCGATACGATCACGTATTATGCCGATCGTTGACAAAAGCAAGTCATGTAAGATTCTCAAACGATTTACGTTTGCTTGTGCACAACATACACAAATGCTAGTTAGTGAAAATGACACATTTATACCTAAATCACATCCAGTTCCTCAGAAATGTTCCCTCTTATATCTCGTGTATCTGAATGCTGCAAGTGTGACGGTGGCCATCTTGGATAACCAGAATGTAAAGTATAAAGTGTGGATGATGATTATATACCTCCATTTTTGACATAATTTAGTAAATATGGCCTAAAATAACAGCAGGAAGTCTGACCGTCATTCGCATCAAAGATAAAAATTTCTGTTTGTTTATTTATTGGAAAAGTCGTGAAGATCTTAGCTAGGTTAGCTACGTTAGCTGCAGCACAATAATGAAGTGGCAAACTTGGGGCACCGAACTTGTCTTGGACGAAGCTTTACATTTATTCTGAGTGGAAAAAGGTGTAAATTAAACATGAATTATGTGTGTGTGTAATATTTATATATATATATATATATATATATATATAATTAATTAATTTACATTCCCATTTTCATGTTTAAGGTGTTTTGTTAAAATAAGGGGAATTTTTTTCAAGGCTTTTTGACAGAAGTATGATATAAGAAATGCCAACGAATTAGCATTACATTATTTGTGATGTAGATCGTTTTTTTAAAGGTTTCTGAAGGTTCATTTACCCGTTTCTGTCCACACGTTGAGCTTTTATCAAGTCCCACAGGGTGAAAATAGAACTGGGCATGAGGCCAGCCAGATTTTACAGCCTGCATGGAAATGCAAGATCTCTAAACACAACGATTCTACCAGTTTACTCAAGAAAACGCCCTGGTGCCTAATTTATATCTATTGTTAGCCATTCCAGTCGAATCCTATGCATTGTTTGTGTGTGGGGGTTTTTGCTAGCTAAGCTTTGGCACGGCGTGTAAAGTCTTTACAGAAGGCCGAGTAGATTCGGCAGCTGCAGGACTGTATGACTGTACAATAATGTTGTGCTGTAATTGAGCTCAGTTTGCAGTCATGGTCAAAGTCATCATCTTATCAGCACGTTTAGGGCACAAGTTGAGCCAGACCTGTACACACACACAAACATGCATAGACACATAGTACTTCAGTTTAATGACAGCTGTTACAGTGCTGACTTTGGCATGAAGGCACCACACCTGTTATAGGTAGGGAATCGGACCCTAGCAAACCGGCTGACTCGTGTTGCGGCTTCACGCATCGCTAACGATATCGTTACTGAGTTTTCTCAGTTCTAACAGACTCCCTGGACATGGAATAGACGCCACGTTCAGCACCGGTTGTTGTGTGTGACGGTGCTGTGTAAAATATGTTGTGTCGATTCGATTCAATCAATAACATGTAAATGTTTCAATGGAAGAGTTTGGGTTTGGTTATGATGCTGCATAAGAGGACAAGTTATTCGTTCGTTAACTCGCCCACAGGACAAGTAAAATTATTTGTTCTTATTGTAGGCCCCTTTTCCACCGAGGCAGTTTGAGTGCAGGTTCGGAGCCTAATTTAGAACCAGTTCTTTCTTTTTTGACCGCCAAAGCACCGGCTCTGAACTAGGAAAAGTGGTTCTTAAGTAGCACCAAAACGTTGCTGGTCTAGTCTTAAGAACCGCTGACGTCAGCGCCTGGGGGCGGGGCTACTTTTAGCACCTGGGGGCGGGGCTACTGTTAGCGCCTTTTGATAATATATCAATGTTTAATACACTTTTACTTTACCGCAATATGATCAATTATCAGCACACATGATAGTAGGTAGCTAAATGCTAAGGCTAAACTTTTTCTTTGTTAATGATAAAATAACGTTATGTACTTTCTCGATCAGAACCTCCGTTTATACAGATTACATGGAGCTGCACGTACACGTTGGATTCGCCGTGTTTGGATGCCAATGCAGGTTCACAAAGCCATGAGCATTAACAGTAAAGCAACAGCCGCCATTGTTGATGTTGTTTGTGTTTGCCGTTGCTGGGAAACGTGACACGTATACAGTGACGTCAGACATCGGCTCTCTAACCGATGGAAAGGCAAACCGGTTCTTTTGAAGTTTTGTCAGTGGAACCAGCTTTGAACCAGCACTAGTTCTTAACCAGCACCCAGTTCTTTTTGGTGGAAAAGGGGTATATTTGTGCGCACACCTTTTGGTGTGTTTTTGAACACCACCTTATCATCCCCAGATTGAGAGTTTGAATCGCCGCCATCAGGCAAAATTAGCCGTGCTCTTTTTTTTGTGGGCGGGCAGGTGGGTGGGCATGCTTTCTCGTTCTCCTGCAACTCACAGCACCATTAACCAATCATGGGGGTCTGTGATGTGAAAGGGAGCCGAAAGCACTTTCCTCTGAGTGTAATAGAATGACAATCGGTTCAAAAAGACTCTGACGAAGCATCTGATGGACTTCAATCCCTCCTGGTTGGAGGCTGTTGAGACCTACCTGAAGAATAAATTAAGGGAGGGGGTGTGTGTGGAAAAAGTCAGTAAAAAAAAGTAATGTTATCCAAACGTTATGGTTATTGTAATGGCTACGGCAAGTCGCGTGTATCAGACGGTGCTAAGCAAACTCGAATAACTCGGAAAAGTTATCTGCCACCGCCATTTTATTTATCAGGACGTAGCTCTTGTTAACATCAACCCGGAGGTTTTTCAGCCCAGAACACAAAGCTTCCTACCTGTCATGGTGAGGCTAAATACAGAGAAATCAATCTAATCTCTGGTGATGAACTTAAGACCGACGAGTTGCAAATTACACAGAACAGTTGGAAGAAACAAGTTGTAAATGCGAGCCAGCTTCTTCCACCATATCTCTTCAGAATCTTTGCACCAGGTTGGCAGCCAAAGACTTGTTTCTGTTGAGGTGTTTCTGAATACTTTCAGTGTAGGTGAATACTTTCCTCTGACCCACACATTTATTTATGAACTTAATCCAACTATGTAAAATTAATCTCTTTGGTTAAAAGTGTCCGCTAATATTCTGCCTGTTTATCATTATTATTCATTTATTCAGGAACGTTCCACCGACACAACACACCGGTGTCCGGCGCATCGGACTCGTTCCTTTCGTTTCGACTGACCAGACCTGATCAACAGCATTATAAGCTGTAAAAAAAATGCTGTTGATTAGGTAGAGTCGAGAAAACGGCCCCCTGGTTATAGTTCTTGCTCTCTAGGGGGTTTGCAGACACCATTTTGAGAACTAACTGCACATCCGTGAGCGACAGAAAAGCCCCGCTGCATTTCCCTGTCCTGGGACCCTAAACTGCTGGGCAACAAGTGGCCAGTTGTTGTGTCTGAATTCCTCCAGCGGCTGTCGGAGACTTTTTCTTGCCTGGGTAGCGGATTTATCTACATGCTCACATTGCTGGCATTCCAGCATTCCCAAGAAAGAGGCTTTGGCCTGAGGGGGGAAATGTGGACGGCTCACTTGCGCTATCTCTCTCTCTCTCTCTCTCTCTCTCTCTGGCATCAGTGTCTTGTCTAGAAGGTTTGACACTCTAAAGGTGATGCAAGTCTCTAATTGAGAGACACTAATTTGGAGACATTATATTTTTATTTTTTTAAAAATAAAAAAACTTCCAGTTCCTTTCCTTTGTGAAAAGACATCAATCACACCACCAGGCAGTCATCTCAATTTTCTGTAATTTTCTGCAAGGCTATACTTTTCAATGGTGAAAGACAACACGACTAAAGAATGAAATTATTCATATAGAACGTACTTCCTTTTGAGGCAGGTTTTTACTTTTGTGTTTAGCTTGAATGCCTCGGCTGCAGATCGGAAGCTACGTAATTATTTGTTATTTTTTTTCCCCCCTATGAAAAGCGCACGAGATTAGCGCGGATCACCCGAACGGTTTAAACTTAGGCTCTCGTCACAATGGCAGGAGAGACAATCGTTTCAATCTTGGTTGTAAGAAGAGAAGAGAAAATTGGCTCTTATTAAATCGGTCGTGTCGATGTGGCTTTATTGAGACCAGATGCTTTATAAGTGCTAACGCGGGGAAGAAGTTCAAAACGTCTTATTTTGACTGTGGGTGATACGAATGAACGTTACCCCGTATTCACACAACGCCGTAGGTGACGCTTTACTTACTACACGACACGGAACTGCGATTTCCACGACGGCGACAAGTGACATTTTAGCATCGGATGAAGCGGCGAATCCAAACGCTCGACTCGAAGGTCCCGTCAATCAGACAGTTTGGTGTCTCTTCAGTTCCCCACTTTAGTTCCTGCCTGTAATTAGTTCCCTTTTACTGTTTTACTCACACGATTCAAAGGAAAATTCAAACCATGATTTCATGTAGAGTTCCGACGGGATACGAGCCGCACGACCGACTTCTCGCCTGCTAGTCTGAACGTAGCATTAGCGTAAGCCATGGGTTTAAAAATAATTGCGTCATTGAGTAACAGTTAAGGCTGTCTGGTTGCTCCCAAATGACTTCATGCTCACTACTTAGTGTAACGTAACAGCGTTCAAGTTATCGCAGCCGTCGAAGAACGGCGCCTCGAATTATTCACTTGTATGAATCAGGATGTTTAATACTGATTTTATATTTATTTAAATAATTAACTCGTGATTAAATGCTTGTGGCGGCATAAGTTTGTTCCAAGCTCCGTTTATCAGCCGAAAGAGAGAAAAAAACATGGCATCCGAAATATTAATGAGATTTCTTTATTTTTTACTTGTAAATATGTAAATATCAAACATTCAAACATTATCGAGGGAAATAGTATTTTATCTGTTAACGTTTAATAAGATGCTATAATATTTATTTTCAGTATATTCTCTCATTTCTCTGAACATCCTGCTTGTTTTTTTTTTTTTTAAAGATTGCGGCTAAAATGGGCGGAGAACAGATGCCCCATCTGAACCACTCTTCCCCTGTTGTCGACCCCTCGATTTATGGCTACGGAGGGCAGAAACGCTCCCTAGATGAAGGAGGTAAGCCTGGTGAAGTCCACAAACACAAGTCCTCGATTTTCCGATTAATAAGAGAGGAAAGTTAGTTAATTTGTCGATTCACGGCTAATAAAGATGTAATTTTGTTGTATATAAATATAACTTCGTAATGTTTCGCTCTCTGTCGTCAGTGACGTGACCGTCTTTATATCTTGTTTTTATCAATAATCGAACTTTCTGTAAAACGCACAGGAGAAAGACGTGCCATGTCCTTGCCCCCTTTTCTCTTAGTCTGTTTGTCGGCCTTGGGCGTTTATCGAAATAGATAATAAGTTTAATTTCTTAGTATAGTCTCAGGGTTTGTGATGAAATGTCAAGGTGAAAAAAGTAAAGTAAAAACAAAAGTCACACCCCGAATCTCAGACTTAAGATCGGGGTTTGTTTCGAGTTCTGATGTTTTTTAAGATTGCTCGTCACTCGATCCTCGTGTGTAGAGCTGTGTAGGGTGCATGTAGATATACACGTGTACGTGCGCGTGGCCTCTCGGCTCACGGTGTTATTTCTGGTGAGGATTACACAACGGAACACAAAGTAAATTAAGTGTGTAGGCAACAGCCGAGTCCAAGCCACTGCAAGGACAGAGAAGGGATTTATTTATCAAGCCTCCGAGTCCGGACACGTGGCCGTCATCGTCGACGCTTCGTTCCTGCCATAATTTGCTCGCTTCAAAGCTCCATTACTGGGGGATCACCCCTCAGGCCTTCAGAGACACGTCTGCATGGAGTCGTTCCAGGAAGTGAGAAAGGTGTGTGTGTGTGTGTGTGTGTGTGTGCGTGTGCGTGCTGCATGAGCCAGACCATGAGCTTCACACACAGCATGTGCAGATTTTCAGTAATAACTTGCTGCTGTTTCACTCCTCTGGAGATTCGACAGCTGATGTGTCGCAGTGCAACGTGTGTAAATTTACCGAACGATAGTCAGTGATATAACGGTCAGAAATGAGCAAATAATTATTTATTTGTAGGATAAAGTGGCACGGTGTTGCCAGGTCTGTGTTTTTGCTTCTCTCAGAAACCTAATTGAGGAGAATGAAGTGGTTCTATTCCTCACAGGAGTGTTTTTTTTTTTTTGTGGCCAAAAATGTGTGAAATTTGTAATACAACTTGTGCAAGGTTTTTTGTGCTAGTTTTTTTCGGCATAAAACTTCTTCAGTGAGTGAAATCACAAACACAGGAACTGGTGAAATCCTGAAGGGACTGTTTTACTGTTTGGAATTTTCAGCGTGTGATATCCTGGTGGAAAACTTTCCGTTTAAAAACACTTAAATCAGTGGTGATACTTCCTCGTTCCTATTACACTGTTGTGTTTGAACTTAATAGTATTTGTCTTGTTGTATCCTCTGTGAGAGACAGAGAGACGGATGGATAGCAGGGGAGAGAGGGAGAGAGAGAGGGAGAGAGAGAGACAGACAGACCGTTTGGACAGAGAAAGAGAGTATCAGATGGTCGACGAGAGAGAGAGAAACTCACAGAAGAGATGGTAAGAAAAGGGAGAGAAAGACAAGGACAGCGGGAGAGAAAGACAGACTGACAGAGAAAAATAGACCGTGTGAAAGGAAGAGACAGATGGGGAGACGCAGACAGAAAGACAGAGAAGTCTGTCTCTTCTCTTAGGATGTTGACGGTGAGTGATCTCATCCATACGTATGATTTATTCTGGATAAAACTGACTATTATGGATGTGTTAGCCTAACGGTGAGGATGTTGCTCTACTGAACGAAACGTTGTGAGTTCTAGCCCCAGGTCCTGCAAGCTGCCACTGCCGGGCCCCTGAGCAAGGCCCCTATCCCCCAATTGCAAACGTCACTGTGGATAAGTCCATCTGGTAAATGATGGAAATGTAAAATGAAGTATATTCCAGCTGCACTGAGATCAGTATGTATGCTGGAATATGTTGGGACACTCTGGTTCTTTGCCTACACAAATTAGGCGTCGTAAAGCTCCAGGGTTTGCAGCCGACAGACTCGTTTAACTTGCCGTGCGATGTCATCTTCATCTCTGCTCGAATCTCTGGTGTGTTTTTAGCTTCGTCGCTTTGCATAAACCCGAGCAGGACTTCAGATCAACAAGCGCCGTGTGCCAGCAGAGAGCAGCGCTGTTAGGCTTCAGCACTCATCGGTATTAAGGTTTCACACTAAATAATAACCCAGATGGTTTAAACGAGTAAAAACAAGAGCAGGAAGTACGCTTGCTTAGTGAATGTATGAGCCAGCGTAGTTTACACACTATTAAAAAAAAAAAATTATGTAACGGCAGAAGCAGCGCTGGTGTGGAGGGAAAGTAGAGCTGAAGTTCAGACGGGTTACTCGTGTGGAATGAGATTTATGCTGCTCACATAAAGTCGCATTTCATGTTCAATGCAGCAAATAAAGCGTTTTCATACGCACTTAAATTGTAGAACAGTTTCAAATCTCCATTTTAATTCCGAATCTGTCATTTTTTATTTATTTTTAAATAGTGAGCAGTAGCTTGTGTTTTTCTCTTCAGCTTCTGCTCTTGGCCAAGTAGAAAAATATAAAAAAAAATAATAATAAAAACATCCGATTCCAGTTGCACAAATACAATAAAATATACAAATATAAAATCTTTTTGTAATATATATAAAATGTATATATATATATTTTTTTCTCTTGTCATGTCTCTCTGTTTTTATTTATTTATATATTTATTGTTTTGGTCGTAAGTCGTAAATAAAACTACATCCTTAGCTGTAGCTTTGCAAACAATAACAAAAATGCAAATAATGCAAAAAAGAAAAAAAAAACAGCAACTTCCTGTTGCTCGAACTGGAAGTCACTAGCAGTTAGCTTTCCGTATCGTGCGCTCGCAAAAACAGAAATGAAAGTGCAAGTCGAGGCTGTGTGAAGGTTGCTTTTATAGCTTTCGTTTCAGACTCGGGTTTTATTCATGCACACGAGCCTGTGATTGAATCCCATGTTATTTTTTGGGGTTCAGTTTTTGTTAACAGTTTATTTAAAAGAGCTTAATTTAATGTTCACTTTAAACATCAGTATGATCTCAGTGCTTTTTATCATCCAGGCTGGTTGTAGTGTTTCTGCACTTGCTCCATTACTCAGAAAAATTGTGTGTGTGAGAGAGAGAGAGAGATACAGAGAGAGAGAGAGAGAGAGGGAGATAGACACAGAGAGAGGGAGATACAGACAGAGAGAGAGATCTGGACAGAGAGAGAGAGAGATACAGACAGAGAGAGAGAGAGAGACACAGACAGAGAGAGAGAGAGAGACACAGACAGAGAGAGAGAGAGAGACACAGAGAGAGAGAGAGAGAGAGAGACACAGACAGAGAGAGAGAGAGAGAGACACAGACAGAGAGAGAGAGAGAGACACAGACAGAGAGAGAGAGAGAGACACAGACAGAGAGAGAGAGAGAGACACAGACAGAGAGAGAGAGAGAGACACAGACAGAGAGAGAGAGAGAGACACAGACAGAGAGAGAGAGAGAGACACAGACAGAGAGAGAGAGAGAGAGAGACACAGACAGAGAGAGAGAGAGAGACACACAGACAGAGAGAGAGAGAGAGAGACACAGACAGAGAGAGAGAGACACACACAGACAGAGAGAGAGAGAGAGAGACACAGACAGAGAGAGAGAGAGACACAGACAGAGAGAGAGAGAGACACAGACAGAGAGAGAGAGAGAGACACAGACAGAGAGAGAGAGAGAGACACAGACAGACAGAGAGAGAGAGAGATACAGACAGACAGAGAGCGAGAGATACAGACAGACAGAGAGCGAGAGATACAGACAGACAGAGAGAGAGCGAGAGACACAGACAGAGAGAGAGAGAGACACAGACAGACAGAGAGAGAGAGAGAGATACAGACAGAGAGAGAGAGAGAGAGAGAGAGAGAGATACAGACAGAGAGAGAGAGAGATACAGACAGAGAGAGAGAGAGAGAGATACAGACAGAGATACAAAGAGACAGAGAGAGAGAGAGAGAGAGACACAGAGAGAGAGAGAGAGAGAGAGAGACGGACAGAGAGAGAGAGAGAGAGAGAGACAGACCGACGGACAGAGACCGACGGACAGAGATCGACGGACAGAGAAACCGACAGGAATCTCAAATAACTACTCTTTACAAACGCAGTGAGCAGAAAAGCAGCTCCGGTGTAACAGGAAAAGGCTGCAGTGAGAATAGAGAAAATACAAGATGGTGTTTAGCTGCTCACAGACAGCTGGCAACAAACGATCGGTTGTTTAAGCTGATATATCGATGGCGCTCGTGCACAGCGAATAAAAGCGTAAGGAAAAGCCGTCGTGTTTAAACACGCTGCCATTTTGGATTTTTATTTTTTTTATTTATCTATTCACATATGCAAATTACATAGGTATCTTTTTACACCTATGTGTGTATAGAGAAACAAGAGAAGTGTGTTTTGTTACTACAACCGTGTAGCCGATTTGTGCTAGTTTACAATTTGAAGCAGGTTGTAAATGTTTAGTGTCTCTTCACTGTGAGAACGATAAAGTTACGCCTGTAAACAATCACCGACTTTTTGTTCCTGATGCACTAAACATGATCGTTTTGCTGTTTAAATTAGAAAGATGCTGCTGCTTGCTCTGCCTTATTAATAATTATAACCACCTTTGTTTGTTTTTTCGTAGTTGCAAACCAGCTTGGAGCGATGGTACATCCAAGGTGAGTCTTTGTTTGTGTACTCGAATCTTAAATACGAATGATTTAAAGAATAAGTTGTGTGATGAGGTTGGAATCGTGGTGTGGTATTAGTTTGTACGTATGAGGTGTGTGTAACGCTCTGGGAACTGACCTCTGTGTTCAGTATGGTGGCTCTCGTGGACACGCACTTGCGCATGGGATAAACTTTCACTGTTGCATGTGTCGAGCCTTTTTATTTATTTATTTTTTTAAAGAAATTTTTACAGCTTTCATTCAGAGAACATTCTAGTGGAGCAATTTTTTTCTGTCGCAACCGTAAACCAGAGTCTAAATATAAATGTAATACAAAAATAGCTGTTAGTTGAATGGGTGCAAATTACAAAGCTGAGAAGGATTTTAAAGCCGACACACGACCGAGGAACGTAATAGAGGGGAAAAAGGTGGAAAAAGCAAACAGTTATATACATTTCTTTTTTGTCTGTCTGTCTAGATAGATATAGTGTGTGTGTGTGTGTGTGTGTCTGTATGGTAGTGTGTGTGTGTGTCTGTATGGTAGTGTGTGTGTGTGTCTGTATGGTAGTGTGTGTGTGTGTCTGTATGGTAGTGTGTGTGTGTGTCTGTATGGTAGTGTGTGTGTGTGTCTGTATGGTAGTGTGTGTGTGTGTGTCTGTATGGTAGTGTGTGTGTGTGTGTCTGTATGGTTGTGTGTGTGTGTGTCTGTATGGTAGTGTGTGTGTGTGTGTGTCTGTATGGTAGTGTGTGTGTGTCTGTATGGTAGTGTGTGTGTGTCTGTATGGTTGTGTGTGTGTGTGTGTGTCTGTATGGTAGTGTGTGTGTGTGTGTGTGTGTGTCTGTATGGTAGTGTGTGTGTGTGTGTGTGTGTGTGTCTGTATGGTAGTGTGTGTGTGTGTGTGTGTCTGTATGGTAGTGTGTGTGTGTGTGTGTCTGTATGGTAGTGTGTGTGTGTGTGTGTGTCTGTATGGTAGTGTGTGT
>NC_062543.1:2447892-2525392 GCF_022655615.1 Tachysurus fulvidraco | reverse complement strand
TGTGTGTGTGTCTGTATGGTAGTGTGTGTGTGTGTGTGTGTGTGTGTGTGTGTCTGTATGGTAGTGTGTGTGTGTGTGTGTGTGTGTGTCTGTATGGTAGTGTGTGTGTGTGTGTCTGTATGGTAGTGTGTGTGTGTGTGTGTGTGTGTCTGTATGGTAGTGTGTGTGTGTCTGTATGGTAGTGTGTGTGTGTCTGTATGGTAGTGTGTGTGTGTCTGTATGGTAGTGTGTGTGTGTCTGTATGGTAGTGTGTGTGTGTCTGTATGGTAGTGTGTGTGTGTCTGTATGGTAGTGTGTGTGTGTCTGTATGGTAGTGTGTGTGTGTCTGTATGGTAGTGTGTGTGTGTCTGTATGGTAGTGTGTGTGTGTCTGTATGGTAGTGTGTGTGTGTCTGTATGGTAGTGTGTGTGTGTCTGTATGGTAGTGTGTGTGTGTCTGTATGGTAGTGTGTGTGTGTCTGTATGGTAGTGTGTGTGTGTCTGTATGGTTGTGTGTGTGTGTCTGTATGGTTGTGTGTGTGTGTCTGTATGGTAGTGTGTGTGTGTGTGTGTCTGTATGTGTGTGTGTGTGTCTGTATGGTAGTGTGTGTGTGTGTGTGTCTGTATGGTAGTGTGTGTGTGTGTCTGTATGGTAGTGTGTGTGTGTGTCTGTATGGTAGTGTGTGTGTGTGTCTGTATGGTAGTGTGTGTGTGTGTCTGTATGGTAGTGTGTGTGTGTGTGTGTGTGTCTGTATGGTAGTGTGTGTGTGTGTGTGTGTCTGTATGGTAGTGTGTGTGTGTGTGTGTGTCTGTATGGTAGTGTGTGTGTGTGTGTGTGTCTGTATGGTAGTGTGTGTGTGTGTGTGTCTGTATGGTAGTGTGTGTGTGTGTGTGTGTCTGTATGGTAGTGTGTGTGTGTGTGTGTGTCTGTATGGTAGTGTGTGTGTGTGTCTGTATGGTAGTGTGTGTGTGTGTGTGTGTCTGTATGGTAGTGTGTGTGTGTGTGTGTGTGTGTGTGTCTGTATGGTAGTGTGTGTGTGTGTCTGTATGGTAGTGTGTGTGTGTGTGTGTGTGTGTCTGTATGGTAGTGTGTGTGTGTGTGTGTGTGTCTGTATGTTAGGGGGTGTGTGTGGGTGTGTCTGTATGTTAGGGGGTGTGTGTATGTTAGTGTGTGTCTGTATGTTAGGGTGGGTGTGTCTGTATGTTAGTGTGTGTCTGTATGTTAGGGTGTGTGTGTATGTTAGTGTGTGTTGGGGGGGGTGTTGGGGTGTGTGTGTGTGTTGGGGGGGATGTGTATGTGTGTGTTGGGGGGGGTGTGTATGTGTGTGTTGGGGGGGGTGTGGGGATTAGTGTGTAGGTTACACACACACACACACATATATATAATGTATGTTTGTTTCTGAAATGTATTTCCTTACTTGCTAAATTTTTTTTGATTTTGATAATTATTTTCTTTTCATTCTTATCTTTCTTTTCATCTTTATTTATTTTTATCCTGTGGCATTTACTTTTCAGTTCTCAGTAGTTTGTGTGTATTTAAGTGAAAATTTGCCTGCCATCATATTTTATTTAAAAAAAAAAAAAAAAAAAGTGTTCAGCTTTAGTGTCGTTTCCTCATATATTTATATGGCAGTTTAGAAAGTGTAGAAATTGCAGGTTGTTGACTAATTACATAAGCCGCTCTCTTTTGTGCCGTCGTGATGATGTGCTATAATTTGATTTCTTTCCTTTTGTCCAGGGCTATAATAACAGAAGACTTCAAAGTGCCTGATAAGATGGTGGGCTACAGTAAGTACAGCTAGGAGAGGTTTTTTCCCCCTCGCTGAAACATAATTGGAACGAATTAGAGACTTTTAAGAAGCTGAGTCTTTTTTTGGGTGTTGGGGGGGGGGGGGGTCTTTGCTGTGTTCACTTGGTTCTAGATACAGCAGTAGTACAGTGCTAGCTTGTGTTTAAATTCTAGCACAGTTAAGTACACGGGTCTGAGGGGTTACAGTAGTGACCCTAACCAGCTGTCTGGGGTAAAATAATAAAGCTCTCTCACGCACTCATTTTCTACCGCTTATCCGAACTTCTCGGGTCACGGTGAGCCTGTGCCTATCTCGGGCGTCATCGGGCATCGAGGCAGGATACACCCTGGACGGAGTGCCGGCACACACACACACTCTTTCACTCACACACGCACACTACGGACAATTTTCCAAAGATGCCAATCAACCTACCATACATGTCTTTGGACCGGGGGAGGAAACCGGAGTACCCGGAAGAAACCCCCGAGGCACGGGGAGAACATGCAAACTCCACACACACAAGGTGGAGGCGGGAATCGAACCCCCAACCCTGGAGGTGTGAGGCGAACGTGCTAACCACTAAGCCACCATGCCCCCCCAATAATAAAGCTAATCTTGCTATAAAAAAAAATATTTTAGCATAAAGCAAAAGAGTGTTTTTATGTTAAGGTGTTTTGTATTTCATTTTTCACAACAGACATTAGCCCTTGTGGGCCACACAGTTATTAGAAAATACTTAAAAAATAATTTACAATAATAAAATAATCTGGCTACAAACAGCGTGTTTTATTCTTAGCATATTACATGCACATGCCTAGTGGGTTTTAATGCGGTCCTTTTCATTTTATTTATTAAACCAGAAAATAATGAATCAATTAATTGATTATTTTATTAGTGATAAAAAAAATAAAATGTTTTTAATTTACAGGAAATGAGATTGGATTTTTTTCAATTTCTTGATTTCTTTTCCTCTGTCGTTTTTAGTTATTGGCCGTGGTGGTGAGCAGATCACTCGAATCCAATTGGAATCCGGGTGCAAGATCCAGATTGCTGCCGGTGTGTTTTCACCCCTCGATACACCATACACACACCTGTATAATCCCCACCCTTGTTTAAATCTCACATCACAAGCTGATGACCTCATCGTCTATGGTCAAGAGCTATCGTCTTTCTTTATTGTGTATAGCCGAGTGTTTTTTTGTTTGGTAAATAATGTGGGTTGTGTGTTGCTCCTGTAGACAGTGGAGGTATGATGGACCGGCCTTGCACCTTGACCGGGAGTCCAGAGAGCATTGAGTAAGCTTGCATATTGTGTGTGTGTGTGTGTACACAAGTTTAGCCTTCCGTGATCCTGATCTGTGTTTGTGTCCATCAGCCAGGCGAAGCGTCTGCTCAGTCAGATCGTGGAGCGATGCCGGAACGGGAACGAAACCAGCCAGGACGTCTTGATTCCCGCCAGCAAAGTGGGTCTCGTTATCGGGAAAGGAGGAGACACCATTAAACAACTTCAGGTGTGTTATTTGTACAGCAATAACTTAAAATTCACATTCCCATACAGCTTGGATGTTGCTCCTTCGTTAAACAATTAAACTCTTTCCCTTTTCCCCCTCCTGTGTTGTTTGCCTTCAGGAGAGGACAGGAGTGAAGATGGTCATGATTCAGGATGGTCCCATGCCCACTGGAGCTGACAAGCCCTTGAGAATCTCTGGCGATCCCTACAAAGTGCAGGTGAGTCATCGGTCACGTGCTGCGGTGTGATGGCGGTTGTTGGGTTTTGAGGCTAACTCGTCCGTTTCCTGCAGCAAGCACGAGAGCTGGTAGCAGAGATCATCCGGGATAAGGACCAGGGAGACTTCAGGGCTGGACGACTGGGAGACTTCGGCTCAAGGCTGGGAGGAACCAGTCTGGATGTAAGAACACACACACACCAACACACACACACTGTTTGTTTTAACCGTTTTACATTGCGTATCGTGACCCGTTCTTACGTTTGTGTGCTTGGACAGGTGGCGGTTCCCAGGTTCGCTGTGGGCATAGTCATCGGCAGGAACGGAGAGATGATCAAGAAGATCCAGAACGATGCCGGTGTGAGGATCCAGTTCAAACCTGGTCAGTGTGGCTATAGCACTTCTCATTATTTCTTCTAAATGAACACTTTGTCTGTAAAAAAAAAAAAAAAAAAAAGCTCGGACGTAAATTTAAATTCCAATTTTTAGCTGCACTTTATGTACATTTTAAGTGCACTTTGGTCCATTTGTGTAAAGAAGTGCGCAAGTAAAATTCACTTAACATCTGAAAAGGCAGAACATCAGTATTTCTCTCGCTGTGCTGAAGCTTGGGCATGTGCAGACACGTTTACCTCAAACAAATCTCTTAAGTCTGTAAAGAGGACACGGCGTAACAGGCTGCTGAAGCGTTCAAGGCATTAAAGGAGATTAATGATGCTCCAAGTTATATCGCGTGTGTCTCAGCAGGAGAGCGACATGAATACGTACGTCGTGTCGGAGCACCGAACGATCGCGTAGCCGAGTGAGCCGCGCTGAACGGTCACCGGTTTCTAAAGTTCTTCTTCTGGGAGATTTAAGCAACACAATTGGTTTAATTAACACTTCAAGGGTCAACACACATCGTCTCTTATCGCTATAAATCACCATCGAGCTTGATTTGGCTTCGCTCGGCCATCATCCGACTTTGTGAAAATGGGTTCAGCTACAGAAAATAGACGTGTGGGTTGGTTGGTTTGTTTGGGGTTTTTTTCCCCCCAAATGTGGAAAAATATTGGCACACTTTGTTTTGGTAACATGCTGCACTTAAAAAAAAAATGTTTCAGGATAAATGCTCAGGATAATTTAATAAAATATCTAGATTTAGTTTACTTTACCGTTGAGGGTTATGTTATAGTTAAATATTTCTGTAGAAGGACAGTCCTGGTATTGGATTTATTGATGACTCAAGCTGTGATACACAGGCCAAGTGCTTCTCCAAGTATCACCGTAAAACCTTCCGCTGGGAAAATAAATGGTTTACTTTTCTAAAGGTTTGTTTTTTTTTCCTACATCTCTGCTTTCAGACGACGGAATCAGTCCCGAGCGGATCGCTCAGGTAATGGGACAGCCGGATCGATGTCAGCACGCGGTTCACCTCATCAACGAGCTGGTCCACACAGCACAGGTACCTTTGCTTGCTTTGTGGCATGAAGTATTAAAGGTTGCTGAAACCCTGAATTATAAATCAGCATTTAAACCACACCTTTGTTAAACACACCAGTTGAAACAGTTCCGTATGACAAATAAAATGTTTTCGGAGCTTCAACAAAGTGTTTATTTTGGACCGATAGCTTCAATAAGGGTCCGATTTTAAATTTCCTTTCCGTTTTCATTCTTGGATGATTGATTTACTACATTTTCTAAAGCGATGCATTGTGCAAGACAGTGTTGTAAATGTCTTGTGTGTGTTTTATATTTTTTTGGTCCCTCCTCAGGAGCGTGATGGGTTTGGAGGTGCTCTGGGTCCCCGTGGTCGGGGGCGAGGTCGTGCTGACTGGAACATGGCTCCGGGAGGACTGCAGGAAGTGACCTACACGATACCGGCAGACAAGTGTGGCCTTGTGATTGGGAAAGGTAATGTGTTTGTGTGCGCCATGTTGTGCAATTATGTTATGGTTTTTTTTTAATTTTCTTTGGAAAGCGACAGGTGAAGACTTGCCCTGGTGCCGTGAAACATCTCACAGTGCTCGATTTGACTTATTATAGACAAAGGGTTCCTTTATGTTTATTGTTTACATTAATATGGTCAAACAAACATTAATTTGAAAGATCAAACGATATTATATATATTATACGATATCGATTTATTAAAAACTAGCGATGTCGTCGTCTACATATTTCCGTATGCTGGTATCCCTAATGTTATAACGCATTAACATGTGAAAGAGACGAAACCAGCGAGTCTGGATCTGATCCTCGCTCCTCTTTTTCCCCTGGTGATTAATATCACGATGATGCACCGCGTCTGTCGTCCTCGCCGCAGTTATACGGACGTGACTCGTCTGAAGTAAAATCTAAAACCTGGATTGTTTTCAAATTTGCTTATCTTGCCTTAAAAAAAAAAAAAAGACCTAATTTTCGGCGTGTGTGTGTGTGTTGCTGGGATTAATGGAAATGTTGGATTTAGATCAGTAGTTTAGAAATAAACACAAGTGCTCTTTTGTCAGGTTTTATTCCAAGGGGGGTCTTAATTCCCAACTTAAGTCTGAAACACACACCTCATTGTATACGCTAAGGGCTTTGCCAGAGCATCTTTTCAGTCCGTATTTAAGACCACCAGCAAAACACTCTCACGCTATTTAAGACCCCCTCCAAAAATTAAGCCCGTCCTGCATACGGCAGCCAGGACCAGGTCCAGTCCATGAACCAAGCGCTCAGGATCTTTATTCCGCTGGAGAGCTCATAATGGCTTCATTATTGCAGAAGTTAAATTTGTTTGACAATAGCTTAATGGCCCATGCTCAGTCCATCGGCCTTGGCAAGGAGTCCGAAAGAGGAGGGGATAGGTTGAGGAACGTTTTCAGCCAGGGGTCAGGTTGGGTCAAGCGAGCATCAGCCTGAAGTGAACAAACGTGTAATTGATGTTGGGGGACATCCCTGTTTCACCCCCACCCTCCATCGCCACCCACAGGAAGCTTTTTAAAGGCTTTGTTTCTGCACAGGGGACCATGAGACAAAGTCTCATCTCCTTGCCAACAGCTTTTCCCTTTAGATTGTGAAGAAAAGAATGGAAAGGCTTGGACTCGGAGGAGGATACGCTTTAAAATGTGCTCCGCCGCTGAGGAGAGCAGATCTTCTTGCACCACTAAGAACAATCCCGTGTCTGTCTCGTAGTTTCTAAACAAATTTCCAAACATTAAACATATTTCAAAAATAAATAAATAAATAAATAAATAAATAAATATATTCGTATCATTCTCTGTTGAACTTTTAAAGTTAAAAGAAAAATACCGTTGTTCCTGGGCTCCGCAGGTGGAGAGACTATTAAGAACATCAACCAGCAGTCTGGAGCTCATGTGGAGCTGCAGAGAAACCCTCCTCTCAACACCGACCCCAACGTGCGCATCTTCTCCATCAGAGGAACTCCACAGCAGATGGAGATGGCCAGGCAATTGATCGATGAGAAAATCGGGGTAGGTACCGTATCCTTGGACGTCTTTCGTCTATGTATCGCATTTTTCTTTCAGGAACACTGCAAAAGGGAAGTTTTATTAGGTTACTTTTCTATTGCCAAAAGATGCTCTCGTTTTTTCTCGACATTTTCTGAAAACGGTCTGCCATCTGGTTTACGTCGACCGGAGTCACGAGTTTGCTGTCGCTTTCGTCTCGTCTGTTCGTTAGCGTGACTTCAATACGCGTAAACAAGCACGACAAAGGTCGTTTTCGCTACGGATGAAGCCCTGAGACAGATTCTACCCTGATGTTAAACAAGTTAACGTGCATCTGTTTCTCCGAGCCACATTCGAGAGCTCGGTCTTGTCCTAATAAATTACATCAGACGCTCGTCGTTCGAGTCTGCCAGTCCTCTAGTTTGGTGGTCTTATTTTTTTCCATGCACCTATTTTGTTTTTTGCTGCACTCGCACCATGGGTAAGTGTGAAGGATTTATCCTGCCCACCGATCAATCAACTGGTAGTGCTTAATGGGGTGTGTTAGGACCTGTGTGTGTGACCTTTTGACCTGCTGATTCACTCTGCGTCCTCTTCATCCAGGCCTCAGGGATGGGAGGCAGCAGCAGCTTCGGCCTGAGTCCCTTCACCCAAGGGCCGAGCAACCCGCACCAGAAGTGAGCACGTTTTCTCTCGTTATACTACCTACAGCTTTCAGACTTTGAAAGAGTTCTGTTGAAAATTTGTTAAATTGTTTTGTTTTGTCTGCCAGCGGACCGCAGACTTTCATGACAGGAGGTTGGGGTACTACATACCAGACATGGCAGCCTCAGGGCCAGCAGGACCCCAGTGAGTACCGCACCAGCTCATTGTTTCTGTCACCGTACACAACCGAGGGCTTTAATTTAGGGGTTTTTTTTTCTCCCTTCATCCTTGTTGTATTTCCACTTATGGCATTAATTTATTGTTAATGTTTGAAATCTCCCCAAGCTTAGGATGCGACAGTGGGAAATTTTGTTATAAGAACTGAGGAATTGCATAAAAACAAGGAAAAGTAAATGGAAACAGTTTGTTGATCATCGTCTGCACTGTTCCTGCGTTTGTATCCGCTTTCAGGTCACAATGGCTCACAGACAGGACAGATGGATTATTCCAAAGCATGGGAGCAGTATTATAAGAAGCTAGGCGAGTAGCTTACACACCATCCTTAGATCCTCTCATGCATTTTGATTGATTTTAGCTATTTATTCATTCATTTCTACAAGCAGAAGTAGGTACATTTGATGTGATTTGCACACCCTGTATGTGAAAAGATTAAAATGACTCTTTTCATTACACTGTGTGTGTGTGTGTGTAGGTCAGCAGAGCCAAGCACAAAACACTGGTCCCGACTACAGCAAAGCTTGGGAGGAGTATTATAAGAAACAGGGTTAGTTCTTCACCTCTGAACTTAACCTTTATTGCTTGTGGTGTTTTTTTTTTTTTTTTATCTTTTAAGACTTTACGTGTCCTGTCTGATCAGGGATTTACATACTTAGCTTGATGTGTAATAGCGATTTTAGGACACAGTACTATAGTAGAAATTAAATGTGGAACGTACACAGGAAATGGGACGTTTTATTTAAATATGCTTTGTCTGTCTCTTTCTCTCGCTCTCAGGTCAGGCTCCAGGTCCTGGCTCTCAGCAGAGCTCCACTCCTGACTACAGTGCTGCCTGGATGGAGTATTACAGACAGCAGGGGGCTTATTATGGGCAGGGGGCACAGCACTCGCAGGCTCCAGGCCTTCAGGTATGGACAGAGACGCATGAGGACACAGACACATGAGGGGACAGATACGGCATAGATATAGAACACTGGTAAATATATACATGTGCAAAAGAAATGCACACACAGCACAGAGACTGATGTGACTGTTACATGTCAGAACACACACACACACACAGCACAGAGACTGACGTGACGGTTACATGTCAGAACACACACACACACAGAATGACGTGACGGTTGCATGTCAACACGCACACATAGCACAGAGACTGACGTGACGGTTACATGTCAACACACACACGCAGCACAGAGACTGACGTGACGGATGCATGTCAACACGCAGCACAGAGACTGACGTGACGGATACATGTCAACACGCAGCACAGAGACTGACGTGACGGTTACATGTCAGAACACACAGCACAGAGACTGACGTGACGGTTACATGTCAGAACACACAGCACAGAGACTGACGTGACTGTTACATGTCAGAACACACAGCACAGAGACTGACGTGACTGTTACATGTCAGAACACACAGCACAGAGACTGACGTGACTGTTACATGTCAGAACACACAAACACACAGCACAGAGACTGACGTGACGGTTACATGTCAGAACACACAGCACAGAGACTGACGTGACTGTTACATGTCAGAACACACAGCACAGAGACTGACGTGACTGTTGCATGTCAGAACACACAGCACAGAGACTGACGTGACTGTTACATGTCAGAACACACAAACACACAGCACAGAGACTGACGTGACGGTTACATGTCAGAACACACACACACAGCACAGGGACTGATGTGGTGGTTACATGTCAGAACATACACTTGTACAAACACAGCACAGGGACTGATGTGGTGGTCACATGTTGGAACATACACTTGTACAAACACAGCACAGGGACTGATGTGGTGGTCACATGTTGGAACACACACACGCACACACACACGGCACAAGGACTGATGTGACGGTCACACTTCAGAACATACACACACACAGCACAGGGACTGATGTGAAAGTTACATGCCAGAACAGACAGACACACACACACACACACACAGCACAGAGACTGATGTGGCGGTCACATGTTGGAACACACAGCACAGGGACTGACGTGACACGTTATGACAGAACTACGATGTAGAAACCCTGCAGAATCTCATATCTTAACCCACCTTGTTTCTCTCCTGTAGGATCATTAGAGCGGATACCTTTTCGTTGAAGATTTTTGAATGATTCAGAAGATGAAACAAACCTTTTGTAACAGAGGTTTCTAGATTTGCAACGCCTTGAAGACTTTTACTTTTTTTTTCCTTAGTGAGAAACACTAGCTGTAGAATGACTTATACAATTAAAAAGTAAGAAATATTTCTAAATCAGGAACGTAAAAAAAAAATTGTTACTAAATACTTGTGTACACCATTATTTGAATGAACAATATCCGGGATTCCTTTTTGGACAAACAGAGCTGTTTTTTTTTGTTTATTTGTTTGTTTTTTTCTTCTTTTCTTTGTTTTGTTTATTATTGGGGGTTTTTTTCTATCTTTTTAATTCAAGTGAAATGGCCAAAACGAAGCCCGGAATTGTGACATTTCAGCAATCGCAATATAATCTATTTTTTCTAGTTCTGTTGCAATAAACTCGTAATTGCCGGCTTAGCAGTCTTGAATCCATTTTCGTTTTGTTCTTGTCTTGAGATGTTTTAAGAATGTGTTTAAGAAAACAAAATACGTTTTTTTTTTCTTTCTTTTCCTTTTTACATAAAGCAATTTTTAATTCAGTGTGATGATTAAAAAAAAACTGTGATATTTTGTTACAGGAAAATGTGTTCTTTTGTTACACGATATAACGAGTGATGATGGCAAACCGCAGTCGATTCCTAATTTAATTCCTCTTGTGTTTTGTATTCTGTTTTTCATTGTCATTTTATTGTACTCTGGTTTAAAAAAAGGTGCAATATCTTATTTCATATTTGAAACAAAGATGGATTTCTAATATTTTGACAGATGTTTAACATGTAGTTCTTAGAATATTTTTTTTTTTTTAGGCGTATGGAAATGTAATGGCTAATTTTTTTATTACCTTGATCTGATATGGGAAATGGGGGGGGGGATCTTTGCATCTTGC
Organism: Tachysurus fulvidraco; assembly: GCF_022655615.1. Lineage (NCBI taxonomy): Eukaryota > Metazoa > Chordata > Actinopteri > Siluriformes > Bagridae > Tachysurus > Tachysurus fulvidraco. The sequence goes on along the minus strand of NC_062543.1, from coordinate 2,514,557 downwards.
ATATTGTGAGTTTATTGCCTTTGCTATCTTGTAAAACTATGTATGTACACTCAGATACTTGACTAAATACTTTATTTAAATATATATGTAATTAAAAATCAAAGAAGTTTTTTTTTTTTTCCTCATGGAGTCATTTTTGCAGGAAAACTGTCCCTGTTTTTCTGTCTCTGTTTTCATACTGAAATTTTTTCAAAGATCGTGAATGTGTAATTTGAAATTTGATGTTGCATCTTGATATTATGGACAAAAAAGAACTGATAGGTTTTTATGTATGTTCTGTACTTTAACCCATTCAAGACTGCTAAGCCTTCCGAATCCTGTCTGTGTATTAATTGTAGGTTTTTTTTTTCTTTTTATATATATATATATTCTAAGTATTAAGATCAAACTTGTCTTATTTGGTACCAGCCGGCTCCCCGTCACCCCTCCACCAGTACACACTGTGGACTCGTGTACAGTCCGATGCTAATAACTTTTTAAGTAAAATAAATATTTTTTTTTTCTTTTTTTTCTTTTCTGCTCTGTGTGATCTAATATATGTATGAATGATTAGTCATGAATCAAAGCTAGTATTAACTTCATCGCTTAATGAAAAGGGATATTATAATTTTGAGGTTTTAATTTTAGTGTTTTTTTTTGTTTTGTTTTGTTTTTCCCCTCATGTGTACAGGTAACCGTGTATTAAAAACATCAAAAGACTACTTACTGTCTTTTTTTCTTTATTTTATGGGTTTTAGTTCTTTAGTTTTGGTTTCTGGAACTTTTCAGATACACACTTGAAGGGCCAAAATATCCCAAAAACTGGACAGTATCGATCTCTTCTTAAAGATGACTGTGTATGTAATTTACCGATTTGTATCACTTTGGGTGTTTATAGAAGAACTCTATTTTCTATGCTACTTTATTATAACCTTTAACAGCTGAAATAAATGGCGCACATGTTACATGTGGTAAGATGTAGCTTTATTTATGTACCGTTGTAGCTTTGTGCTGTTTTATTATTATTATTTGTTTCTCTCGTAGTTTGTCACAGTTTGGCATTAATTGATGTTTTTTTTTTTTTTTTTTTTTTAATTAATGAAATCAAGGAATAAAATCTGTTGCATCACAAGCCCAGTGACGGAGATGCTGCTGTTATAAAAGTCTGCTTGGGGGGGGGGGGGGGGGGGTTAATATGTAAGGAATAAAGCACTCGAGTGTTCTGTTATAGGAAGTGTGATGTGACCCGATGTGGAGTAACAAGGTGATTTTATTTTCCTATAATAGCACGTCTTGGAATTTTTTTTTCCTTCTTATACTACGTCAATTTGTCATTGATTTACATTTTCTTATGGATTAACTGACCCTTTTAAATTAGTTATAGAACGTACACGTGTTGGTTCCTGTTCTCACTTTTGCTACAGCAGCTATATAACCTGTCGTTAGCTCGCTGGCATCTCGTTGCTTTCTCCGGGAACGTGAGACAAAAAAATAAAGCTGCAGATTGTCATGTTTGTTTTAAAGAAGCCACAAACTTGTCTAAACTTTTCTGTCAAGAAATCGAGTGTTTACTGAAGAAACGGGGGGGAAAAAAACGGCCGATTTGCGTTTCTGATCTTGAAGACTGTTCCTTTGACGCTCTGACCAATCAGAATTGTGTGTGGCTAATTTCTCTGGTTTAAATTGAATTAACTGGAGGAGACGGTAGAGATGTTGCTTGTTGGTATTTATTTGTAGTCTCCATAGTTCCTGATTTATTAGACACTGTCTTCATTTGGCAGAAGATTGTAATTAGTCTTTGAGGTGAGGAGCTTCATGGCAGCACTGTATTGTCATTCGGTAAGTGTTCAGACAATTTTGTTTTTATTTTGTTTTCTTTCGATGTTTAAAGAAATACATCCAGCCTTAGACGTGAGTTTGAAAGATGAACTGATATCAAAATGTGATTTTAGCATTTAACCTCTTTTTCCAGCATATTCATATTTATCCCAGTGCTCACTTCATGACCTTTAAGCGAGCGGAGAGCAGGACTTACACCCGTCTGTTCTTCTCTGGTCGTGCGTTTTGGACCTCAGATGCACACATCTGTTCATTTCTGAAATATGAATCCTCATGAAATATCGATGGCATCAAGCATGATGTCTGTGTGAGGAGGGGGAAAAAAAACAGTTAAAAGTTCACGCTGATTATAAAAGACGAGAAGAAGAGAGTCGAATAGCAGCGAATTTGAGTCCTCAGGCTGGGAAATAAGAGGCCTGGTCTTATGGTGTACTGCCCAAGGCGGCGTTTCTCACGCTGCTCCTCAGGGACTCCAGACACTCTGCACTCGCTGCTGATCTCTAAAACTATGCAGATGAGAGCAGTGAAAGCAGAAATGTGGAAACACTGGCAATAAGTGAGACAGTGATATGTGTGGAAACTGAAATTCTGAAAGCAGGCCATCGCTGAAACTGAACTCGACAGATTAAGATTCTATAACAGACAAAAGACAAATGCGTCCTGCAAAAAGTTTCATATATACGTGTTCATTGTCCAAAAAATGTTCAACTGTTCTTCGGCTTCCGTTACAAGTCTGACATACAGGTAAAAATAATTAACATCCTTTGACACCTATGACATCTTCACCACCTATATATATATTTTTTTTTTACATCACCGTGATCTAAGTGGCATCTTGAACAACTTTATTACATATTAAACACTACAAATCTTTAAGCTATGTTTGAGGTAGAGATGCGTCTCAACTAGAACACATTTTGTTTAGATATTTTTTTAAAATACTGGATGGTTATTAAAAAAAAATACATAAAACACACTAAAATACATGACAAGGCGGTTAGGATCGTTACTAAACACTACATGCTATTTTTTATTTTTTTTTATCAATCTATTTTTATTTATTTATTTTCAGACCAATTTGTAAGGAGAGCGAACAAACTAATCTTCTACTCGAACATGGTATGATTGAATTGGAGCCTTAAAAAGTATCTCCAATATTAATACCTTAAACTTAACTTTTTCTGTGAACCTTTTCAGATCAATTTAAACACTTTCTACATAATACTTAAATTTCACTTTCTTATAATCTGGACCTATAATTCAGTAAGATTATGATGTAAAACCTTACAGATTTATGTATTAAGTCATTAAGTATATGAAATATATTTAATGTCTGGTGCGACGTGAAAAGCTAAAAGGTGGCTGTTTTATTGTAACGTTCAGGCCTGAAGGAATCGTTGTGTTCGTGTTGAGAGTTATCTGAGAGTAAAATCGAGGGGGTTTGCATAAGAGAAGTTTAATGAAGTCTCAGGACGCTGATGGAGATTCTTTCTTTGAGATGTATGTTGGATTTGTTGGTCAGATGATTAATGGAACACAGACAAACCTTGCCTCCAGGATTCTAACTCTGTGTGTGTGTAAATGCTGGTACACTTCTGCACTTTCTGTAGCCTGTTGTGTTGGAACGAAGGCAGGAAACGTTTCTTCAAAATGCTGATGAGAAACATGGGCTATGTCTTGTATTCTCTGTGATTGAGATCATATGGCACATGAAGAACCTGTTTTTCTCTCGCTGACTCTTTTATCCAGAACTGCAGTCTGATCCCATGACTAAATGTTGAACGCTTCTTTTGTTTGGTCCTGATGCTACGAGGCTAACACGACAAACGTTACGAGTCTTGCACAAACTTTATGCCGTAATCATAACACACCAGTACTCAGAGCTTGTTTTTTTTTTTTTTGTGATAAAGATTATTATGATTTGGAACAAGCAAAACAACAAAACCGTAAACGCACATAGCTAACCATAGCTCGATCTGAAAACATGGGGGGAGTGGTGAGGGGGAAAAAACACATTCCTTTAAAATGCTAGATGTCTTAAAAGAGTTAGCATAGTTAGCATTATCGAGTTAAGATAGTAAAACCTAACGTATAAAATGGGAAAACTTAAAAAAGAAATTGATCATGTGATCATGATTGTGAGAACATGGGGTCAATCAACATGGCCTTTCTTTTTAAATCTGACCAGACGTCATCTTTTAAGTCCCAAAGGATCCCCAGTCCCCCCCCCCCCCACACACACACACTTCAGGTACTAACATACTGGATGTAATATCCAATGAAAATGACTCTCGAACAGTTTTGCTATTTTATTGTACTATTTCCGTAAAATTCTCACTATGCACAACTTGCTATAGACACTAGACAGATTCCAGACGTGACTTGATTGATCGACTTTGTTTGAATTTAGTCCAAACTGTTTCTTTAAGAGCAACAGGTCGCATGCATTGTAAACAGTAGCTTTAGTAAAAGGGGGGGGGGGACATTCATTCCTAATTGGATGCAACTATGTGATGTGATGAGTCTTTTCGCCTTTTGTTTTTTTCAGAATTGCTTTCCTTAAATCACTATATTGATTTCATGCTGCCACACTGGCTGAATGTGTCCCAGCATATAGACTGTGTGGAGGATTTGCGATATTCAAGATATTCAAATACCTTCTCTGGGCATTTTCCATTCAGGATGATATTTGGACGCAGCAGGAGCCTTCGATGCCAGAGAAGATCCTCCCTCCTGCTGACAGCCTGCAGCTGGTCCCTCATTCATACCTCCATTCTCCATCCTCTTGTTTTTTTTCATCCTCTCTGAAATAAGTCCATGGAGAAATGAAACATGTCTTAGTTGCTTTAATCTCATTTGGGGAGAGGAGGGGGGAAAAAGCTATGGGCTTTCTGCCAGATCCAGAAAATACAACCTAGTGTTTTGTAGGCTGAAAATACACTTAAATGAACTAGAAGGTTTAAATATATAACCTCAAATATTAGTATTAACTGTAATAATAATAATAATAATAATAATAATAATCTGATTGCAATATCTTTTTTCTTGAAATGTGCTTATTTTCCTTAATTCCCAGCAGGCACATTTCCAGCCTGAATGTTTTTTTAATTGAATTAATTTCACCTAAACAATATAATAGAAACATCAGCTTGTGTCTAAATTAAATCAAAGCCAATACCAAGCAGTGTTTGAAGTGTAATAATATTCTAGTGTGTTTAGCATCTCTCTCTCTCTCTCTCTCTCTCTCTCTCTCTCTCTCTCTCTCTCTCTCTCTCTCTCTGTGTGTGTGTCTTTCTTTCCACCTTAATCCCTTTTTAATGGGCATAAAAAAAATTCCCAAAGGTTCATCTTTACTCCTGTATTTACAACGATAATGATGCCTTTATATAACACACATTCAATTTCAGGATGAAAATGATTTGTGCCATTTTATGAGTTCTGTCACGGAGCGAGAGGTCCAAATGTTGCTCTGTACATCGTTCTATCACTCCGTCGCTGAGCACGTTATTTGTCTAGTGGATTATTCTGAGCTCAGAAGTGACACTGACATGGTGTGTTTGTGTGTTTGTGTGTGTGTGTGTGTGTGTGTGTGTGTGTGTGGCTGGTATGAGCGTATTAGTTATAGCAGTGTTGCCAGGGTTTTAAACACCACAAACAGTCCACCAACCCAAAATCCCCAGCCAGTAGTGGTCAGAAAGTGACACTGTTGAAGGCTGGGAGATGACTAACACACACTAAGAGTGGAAAACATGAGCTTCAGTGTCTAAGTGTAAAGTTACACATACGAGGTGAATAATAAGATCCATAGAGGCAAATTACAAGCACATTTTAAAAAAAAAAGTGTAAATAATGTGTTATAAGTAATGGTTATGCTAATTTAAAAAAACGTTGCTGCTACTACTAAAATAATTTACTGTGAGTTTAACACAATAGTGTTTATTTGTTCTTCTTCTTCTTGGAACATGTGTATAAAAAAATGTATTTATAACAAGCTAAATAAAAAGAATATAGCAGCCTAAGCACACAATATGGAACCTGTCACGTATGACTGTAAAGAACCTAAAAATGAATGTTCTTTTGATGTCCCTCAACCATTTGTGCTAAACGTTTACAGTATAGTTTACCAGGACTGTCATATTATTTGTACAGTCATAAAATGAAAGGGGTTTGATATTGTGTAAAAATGTTTGTACATGTATTATTCTGCAACACTACAGTCATACTCTGCCACATGGACACACCATTAATTCACCTTTTCCTATACTTGTACTGTCTCCTATCCTGTACTGTCTCCTGTCCTGTACTGTCTCTTGTCTTGTACTGTCTCCTGTCCTGTACTGTCTCCTGTCTTGTACCATCTCCTGTCCTGTAGTGTCTCCTGTTTTTTACAGTCTCATGTCTTGTACTGTCTCCTGTCTTGCACCATCTCCTGTCTTATACCATCTCCTGTCTTGTACCGTCTCCTGTCTTGCACTGTCTCCTGTCTTGTACGGTCTTTTTATCAGGAACTGCGTTAATGTACCATACCGTGTTTCATTGCTTCATCAGCTATTGTTGGTTAAAATGACAATAAACGTTTCCAAGTATCAAAGTACAGTTTCTTATGTTCGATGTTCAGTCTTCAAATAGTCCATTAAAGTTGGACATACAATCATTAATCTATGTGCCTCCTGTACAGGGACACATGCATAATATCTCTATTCACTACCTGTTACTGCTCGTCGTTAAATTGGTGTAAAGACACCGGATATTTTCTGGTATGGTTAAACGTGCACTAACTCCTTAAACGTGCACTACATAGTGACCAAGTTGTGATTTCGGACAAAACACTTTGAGAGCAATGCGTCCATATCCCGGCTTTAGTTATTCACATGCCAGGGCAAGTGCGTCAAATCTACTTGATTTAAAAAAAAATCTAAAAAAAAAACCCACACCGTGCCAGATTGATTTGCGCCACTTTTCACGCTGTGAATGGAGAAAGGGACGGGATAAAGATGTTCACCGAAAAAAGTTCTCCTTTAAAACACTCTTTCCATCCAGGAAAAACAGAGAGAAGCTCGACAAAAAAAGCTGAAGGCTTCATATGAACCACTATGAATATTAATCGCCTTTTATAGGAGGATGGAGATAAAGAAATAAAGGAGCTTTGGAAAAGAAGGAACAATGTAATAAAAGCTCACGGCTCTAAAACGCAAACAAGACACGAGATGCGAAAATCATGAGAAAATATGTAGGAGAGACTCTCAGGACTGGACTGATGAGATGTATAATTTCTTACTGTTTTAGATGATTAAGAAAATTAAAAGAGATATTTAGGTTCCGGCAAATAAAATGCAGCTGATTTTGTTTTAATACTAAATATAGCCTATTCAGTGAAAAAAATTAAAGAAAATGAAAAAGAGAGAAAGGACTAAAGAATATGGGCGTTTTAATAATAATAATAATAATAATAATAATAATAATAATAATAATAATAATAATAATACAATTAACAGATACATTTAAAAAATCTTTGTCGTTACAGTTCATACCAATGACGAATTCCGAATCTCTGCATAAGGTACATACAAAAAAAGTCTAAATAAAATCTACATTTAAAGCTTTACACTGAACACTACATGTGCTGCTTCCTAGGTAAATGTTTTACAAGTTAACGGTATAAAACATTGATTTTAATAATATGTTTTTGTGTTAAAAAGAACCTGATATCTTAATGTTGTTTGGTTTAAATGTACAACCCCCCCTGAGATATTCTGCTGTAAACTTCCCCAGATTTCTTTCTATAAGTGCACAATTTACAAACATAACTGATTATTCTAATGTGTCTAATAGAACCAATATATTGAGATTTGTCTCAGCACTTGATTATTATAATCTCAGATTATAGACAATAAATAAAGTTCCTGTTTCTCAACCTTTAATTTTTCATTTTGTATCTGTTTCTTTTCTTACGCAAAGATGCGCGCACACATGCACACTCACACAAGCGCGCACGCTCGCTAGGACGCACGACCGCGCGCGATTCAACAGGGGGTTGTTCCCTGCCTACCTACACGAAGAGTTTCCCCCTTAAAGAGAACAAACCCATGAGGGAGGGAGGGACATTAAGAGCTCATTAGAAAGAGGACGCGCACATATAAGAGCCTGCAAGCAACACTCTGGAGCTGAGAAGGAATATCCTCTCTCTCGTGTGTATGGGTGTGTGTGTATGAGAGAGAGAGAGAGAGAGAGAGAGAGAGAGAGAGAGAGAGAGAGAGAGAGAGAGAGAGAGAGAGAGAGAGAGAGAGAGAGAGAGAGAGAGAGAGAGAGAGAGATTTTCCCAGCTCCTTTCTCTTCTTTCTGCCATGGGCTCGGTTTTCCCCGGCGACGCGCTGAGGATGAAGTCCGGGTTCAAGTCTCCAAATCTGTCTTTGTGTGAGATCATCACCTCGGATGTCCTGCACAGCTTTCTGTACGGGAGATGGAGAAACGTTCTGGGAGAACAACCTCATAACCATCACCACCACCACCATCATCCTCACCATCATCATCTTCATCAGGTCTCTGAAGACAAGCCGCAGCATCCCATCAGCAAAACCGCGTTTACCGCTGAGGTCCTGGCGCAGTCCTTCTCCGGAGGTATTTCAGCTCACTTCACATTCCTGTTCCTAATGATGACACGAGCATCCGACGTGTTATTGGTGATAAAAACTTATCGCCTATGTTGTAGGACTTAAACATTTGGAAATGCGAATACAAAACTATTTTACACCTTTACACTTACATGGCCAGGACAGTTGTTACAGGTTTTACAATTATACTGAACCTATATTTAAAAATCTACCCAGATACCTAAAAAAACCCACAAAAAAACAACAACACTTTGCCTTCTAATGACTAGCAGGACTTCAAGGATCAAAGCAATTTTATGCAAATTAATTCTTACAATATAAATAAATAAATAAATAAACAAACAAACAAACATTTATTCTTATCTAATCTGACAAGCACGTAGTTTAATGAACAGAATGTGTTTTTAATGCTTATGATCAATTTATAGTTTTTTTTTGCGTCTTGTTTTTATGTGGATATTGAATAAATATGTCATTAATCTGATTAATAAATGCTTTTATTATTATTATTATTATTATTATTATTATTATTATTATTATTGCTACTTCGTTATTTAAGCTACACGTTTTGGTATTTAGGTTTAAAATCTTTTTCTTTTTTAAAATATAAACCCTTTATTTATTAAACCTAATAATTTTATATAATTTGTGGACTGAAAACAGTCAACTGTGATCTTTTTTTAATAGAGAAATGTAGACGTGTGTTGCGTCACTATGAACAAATGAAGCTCACGTGTCATTTGAACACGTTACTAAACTTAATAGAAAACCAGGTGAAATAATATTAATGAAATGAGTGAAGGTTTTACTGAAAACTGAATTAAAACTCGTCGCCGCCTTCACTAAAAAACAGTGAAATGGATCTACACATCAGGAAACTTTATTTAAATCGACTCAATTAAAATGCATCCAATTAACTCTTAATTAACATCTGCAGTGTTTCTTTAAGCGCAGCTGGATCCGAATGATCAGCTGAAGAGATCAAGGCTGTAAGAGTTCATACTGCACAGTAATTTGCTCTGTAATTTATTCTCCAAGCAGAAATGTCCAGCTTAACTTTCTTTCCCAAGCTCCTCAGTCACGTTTTTATTCGTTTTACGCACAAAGCAGAAAGGCAGTAAATGCATTTGGTTAACTTTGTGCTTTGACCTGAGAAACTTTCCTCCAAAAAAAAAAAAACCTGAGAGAGAAAAAGAAGTTCCCTTTCTTTTCAGATTTTTTTTTTTAAATCATTCATCAATCTCCGGAATCTTTTCCTGCGTTGGCAGCTAATCGCTCCTTTTTCTCTCTCTCCCTCTTTCTCTTTGCTTTCTTTCTGTGTCCTGAAAAGATCGCTGTTCCTCCTCTAATGCACCATGAAGGCCATTTCTATCGCCATTCACACCATGTCAGCCGTCTAATCGCCTTTTTTTCCAGGGGTTTGTTTGTGAAATTCGCGGCTCTTTTAAAACAAGCTCTCGTTCATTCACAGCAAATTTATGGCTACAAAGTTCCTTAAAAGGATAATGAATTTGGAATTAGCCGAACCCCCGCTTCAGCAGAGGAAAAACTAATGAATATCGCTGTGCGCCATGACAAATCTCTGGGCCTCGGAGTAAATAGAGGAGCGTTTAACCTCTTTTTTATATCACCGTCACGAATAAAAATTCTTCGAGTGTGACATGAAATGAATTAAAGCTCCTGAACGAATCCTAAAGTGCAGAGATTTTTCCATCTGACACACCAATGCATTATCCGTTAATTAAATTAATCACGGGAAAATACCCGTATGTTAAAAAACTACCGAAAATAGTTAAACAAACAATCAAACAAACAACCAAAAAAAAAAATTTCAAAACGGTTTCACACGAGGTTGAAGTGTCTGTAGCTTCGAATGTAATTGCTTTATCGGTTTACACGTTTTTATAAACGTTCACTAAACTAAAACAGCTTTATCATTTATTTTGCACGTGATGTAGTTATACTTTTCTAACTAAATGTACGAATGTCGAATGGAAAATTATAAAATGAACATAAAATGTAAAAAAAAAAAAAAAAGGTAAAATGATAAATCATTTCTAGTGTTTTATAAGACATTGAAATAAATAAATAATTAATTTGAATAAACAATTTCCTGTATATTATTATTATTATTATTATTATTATTATTATTATTATTATTATTATTATTATTGGAGCATGGAGCTTCACTCTCATTTCTTGCAGTGTATTTTCAATTTACTTTTTTTTAACCAACACTAAACACAATATATGTTAATTTATACTCCTGGATCCTTTTGCATACATATTTTTTGTACAATGACTAAATCTCATTATCCATGTTGACGTTTTGCTCTTTTCACCTTAAGAGGTTCAGAAGTTGTCCAGCTTGGTGCTGCCCAGTGAAGTGATCATTGCTCAGAGTTCCATCCCTGGGGAAGGATTGGGTATTTTCTCCAAGACGTGGATCAAAGCCGGGACTGAGATGGGTCCTTTCACTGGCCGTGTCCTCTATCCTCAGCACGTAGACCTGCACAAGAACAACAACCTCATGTGGGAGGTGAGATACTTCTGTATATATATCAGTCATGTACACTGAACAAATGAACCGATCCTCTGTGAATCTGAAATTTAGATTCAGAGGATCAGTCATTAGTCTAGAACTTCAGCTTTGTCTAGAACCTCACTTTTTAATGCCTTTAGTATTCATACCTCTACATGCCATTCATCATCATGTTTGTCCTCTGCACATACTTGTAGGTGTTTAATGAGGATGGGACAGTGCGCTGCTTCATAGATGCAAGTCAGGAGGACCAACGCAGCTGGATGACCTACATTAAGTGTGCAAGAAACGAGCAAGAGCAGAACCTGGAGGTGATGCAGATCGGCAGCAACATCTTCTACAAGGCTGCAGAGGTCAGAGACTCATCTTTATCAGTTTAGCTCATGGGACACCTGTCTTGGGTTACCTAGAGCAGCATTGATTCAGTGGTTAAAACACTGGGCCAATGACTGACAGGATGTGAGTTTAAATCTCAGCTTCGCTGCTCACTGTAAACTGTCTCAACTCTGTCACTTTTTATGAAGGAAAGATGTCTCTTTATACACAGATACCTATTTTTCTAATTCAAGACAAATGCTTTCAAATCTATGCAATTAACAGTGTTATAGTTTGATATTGAACTATTTGAAATTTGTACTTTTTTTAGACTATTCCTCCTGACCAGGAGTTGCTTGTTTGGTATGGGAATTCACACAACACCTTTCTGGGCATTCCTGGTGTTCCTGGCATTGAGGATGAGCATCAGAAAAGAAATAGGAATGGTAAGTGTGTGAATTAATTATATGCATCATACATGTTTGCATACATTCATATATGCATACATTCATATATACCATATATATCATAGATTACATGTATTGCATTACATTACACGATAGATTACATGAGAAAGAGGATGTGATCTTGGAAGACAAATGCACCCTCTAGTGGTGGTCTCTGGTATAACATATAAATTACACTATGCTCTGATGAAAGCTCAGAACAAAGTTATGAGCTCTGATTTTGGATGTATACTCTTATCAAATCAATGCAAATATTGTTTTGTGCTTTATTTAAAAGTTTCTCTGGACTGATGCCCAAAACAACCATATTTCAGATGCTACAAAGAAAAATCCATGTAACTGCTATTTTAAAGATCTTTGAGGTAGAACATGAGTATTCAGTCTATTGTGGTAAGAAGGGGGCTTTAAAGAAATTACAAAAGCTGTATATTGTTTTCACAGCATTGCATTAAGTAATATCTGTGTGTACCCTAAAATAAATGGCTCCCTATTTTGTCCAAATGTGTGTATTTCTTTGTACATAATTTTTTTTTTTTTTGCACCTTTAAAAGTGTTTTCCCCATTAATGCTTTATGAAATTTATTTCTGGTCAATACTTTGTTCAAAATTAAGAAAAAAAAGTATCTGTGTTCACGTCCAAAGTTTTCTGCTCCAAAACACAATTTAACCTGCTCCTTAAACTCCAAAATTATTATTACGGCTTTGTGGAGGATTTCACCAAGTCCTCCAGAGTCATCAAAATATAAGTTAGCTGGAGCTCTAAATCTCACCCTGCCTTCTGTCTTCCCAGAGGATTCCCACTCAAGCGACAGCAATTCTTCAGCCTCTCCGTCCTCCATGTCCTCGTCTGCGTCCAGTCGCATGCGCTGCGTGATCTGTCACCGTGGCTTCAACTCCCGCAGCAACCTGCGCTCTCACATGCGCATCCACACACTGGACAAACCCTTCGCATGTCGCTTCTGCAACCGGCGCTTCAGCCAGTCGTCCACGCTGCGCAACCACGTGCGCCTTCACACAGGTGAGCGACCTTACAAGTGCCATGTGTGTCAGAGTGCCTACTCACAGCTGGCAGGACTCCGAGCACACCAGAAGAGCGCCAGACACCGGCCAGCAGCCACCAGTACAGAAACCAGGCAGCCGTCTCCTGCCTCTCCATCACAAATGGCCTCCATGGCGCAGGCGGTGCCGCTGGTTCACCACATAGCCACCATGGTGCTCTGAGGAGTGCAGAGACACGTGACTGGACACTGGAAATGTCGATCGAACATCGGGTCGAACCATGTTGCACTTTTGCACTTCCTTCTTAAATGTTGTGCATTACAAAGATCAGATTCAATACATGCACAGTACAATCTTGGTTATAATCTGGATCGCTATATTTTGATTACATAAACCAGAAGACTTTAATCTTTGAAGGGTTGAGACTTGTTCCCTAATCACTCTGTCCTTTTCTGATCTACAATTCTTAAAGTCATGTTTTTGGACAATATAAAAACATTTATACAGGTTATAGGAGGATCTTCTCCACTTTCTGGACAGGTAGCATCAGTGATTGTCCTTTTCTGGTGACATTAACACCTTAAAATATAAAAATATGATCAATTTGATCAAAGATTCACTTATTAAAGGAGCAGTTTGTAATTTTAGCAACTAGCAATGTGCATTGGACATGCTTTCACTTTCATCAGATGATATTTAAATCACTGTGTTGAATCTACGGATACCTCCTGTGTTGTGAAAAGTAGTGAAGTGACATACAGCTAAGTATGGTGACCCATAGCCCATACTCAGAATTCGCTCTCTGCGTTTAACCCATCCAAAGTGCACACACACAGCAGTGAACATACACACCCGGAGCAGTGGGCAACCATTTTTATGCTGCGGCACCCGGGGAGCAGTTGGGGGGTTCAGTGCCTTGCTCAAGGGCACCACAAGGGCACCACAGTCGTGGCCGGCCCGAGACTCGAACTCACAACCTTAGGATTACGAGTCAGACTCTCTAACCATTAGGATAGGACTTGCCCCACTATGACACTATGACTAGAGACAGAGCTCTTTTCTGGCAGGAAAAAGTGTACGCAGAAGCTTTAAACAAAGACCACTGGATTGTATTGTTGGCAAAAAGGTTTTCTAAAATATCTTTACGATGATTTGCTTCTTAAAGTCTAGTAAAAAAAAAAAACCACTACTTACAAACTGCACCTTTAATAACCATCAATTCATCCACTGAGAGTTTTTCAGATACAGAGACAGAAGGATCATTGATGGTCCATCACCTCTACTGTGGATTAAATCAGCATTGTGTATATATAAAAATATACTGATGCCTTAAAATCTAAGCTTGATTGTGGTGATTGTTTCTATTGATTTTAGTTTAATGCTGATATTCTTCACTTCAGTGTGACTTATACAGTGATAGTCATTCAGAAGAAGAGTTATGGTCATTAAAAATATAGATAATGTGAATATAATTGATTATGTATAAGCTGTGCACACACTTACACACACACACACACACACACACACACACACACACACACACACACACACACACACACACACACACACACTTGCTTACACAAAGGTGAAACCTGTGTCTGATGTAAATATGTTTGTATATCTCATTTATTGTTAATAAAATACACTGATTATACTATATCCAGCTGAATCACATTATTTTATAATCTATCTATCTATCTATCTATCTATCTATCTATCTATCTATCTATCTATCTATCTATCTATCTATCTATATTCAATTTCTTCATACAATTAATCAGAATTAAAAAATAAAAAAGCTGTGTTTATTAAATGGAAAAGAAAGAACTCCTCAGAAGGAAAAGCTCTTCCTGCTCTAAAGGGAATTAAAAATGTTGGAAGATTATACTGTTTTAGACCAAAGAACTGAACTAATCTCAGGTAAATATTTAAATTAAAGGTTAGGATTTTAATCACTGAATTTTTATGTGTTTTTTGTTTGTTTGTTTGTTTTTTTGAAAAAGGGGTTTAAAATGACATGATTTCTACTGGTTAGAGAGTCTGACTCCTAACCCTAAGGTTGTGGGTTTGAGTCTCGGGCCGGCAATACCACGACAGAGGTGCCCTTGAGCAAGGCACCGAACCCCCCAACTGCTCCCCGGGCGCCGCAGCATAAATGGCTGCCCACTGTTCACTGCTGTGTGTGTGCACTTTGGATGGGTCAAATGCAGAGAACGAATTCTGAGTATGGGTCACCGTACTTAGCCGTATGTCACGTCACTTTCACTTAATAATTATTTAACACATTTCAATATAATGCCATAATTAATAGCTTATGTACACTAATTATACTGTACATGTACATAAGCTATTAATTATGGCATTAAATTGAAGTAGTTAACGTTTACTAGCTGGCTGGTGTTTAAACATAATTTGTGTAAACTTTTGTGCTAAAGCTGTGAGTATATTGTCCTGTAAAAAATATTTATCATAGTAACAAAAATGCAGATATTAAGCACAATAAAATCCTTTGCTCTAAATAAATGTAAACTTAATATAAAAACAACAAGTACAAACACTACACTAAAATGATCAAGCTTTCCATTGTATACCTTTATTATAAGGCAGTATTTAATGCCAAACCATGCTTTACATAGAGGTGTCATTTTCACAATTGACCGCTAGGTGGCATCAGAATAGCGCAGATTTCCATCAGGTCAGTCTGTCATCTAAGACAGTTGTTAGTTACAAACCTAGTGAAAGAGGAGCTTATTGCTAACAGCTCAGAATTGGGCACATAGCAAAATAAATATGTAAAATAAACATAAAAATAAATAAAATAAAAACATAATAAAACAGACTATTTATATACAACCATAGTTGAACTTTATTGCATTTAAATTCCTTTGTTTACAATTTAATTTTTGTGTTATGATTTTTCAGGTGGAGATTTTAAAAGTTCATATTAGCATAATGTAATATTTAGGCCAATAATATAACTGATGAATTGCTTATGTATTTTGCTTTGTTTGAATTCGGTCCTGTCGTTTAATTTAAAGTTTTATGGTACTTGTATTCTCTTTTGTAAAAAGCTCGAAAAAGCAGCTGTTAGAATGATCTGCTGTGATTTACTTGGATTATACAGATTATAGGATGTCATCTACATGTTAACTACAGCCTGAGAGAGAACACACCACTATAAATAGTGAATGAAATATGATTTATGGCCTTTAAGACTGCACAAGATGCCAAAAATACTAGATGGTTTGGGTGTGAAGTGTGTGAGGGATGTGAAAAAAAACATGAATAGGATGCCATTGGAAATGAAAACAACGAAGAGTGAAAAGCAAAAAGGAAGAAAGAAAAATGTGAAGAAAGCAACTTGTCCTTGGAGGAAATGAGATGTTAGACCTGTGGAAGCTGAAATAATCATCTGAAGAGCACTGTGTGTGTATGTGTGTGTGTGTGTGTGTGTGTGTGTGTGTGTGTGTGTGTGTGTGTGTGTGTGTGTATGTGAGAGAGAGAGAATTTATAAGGAGCATGTTGACCTTTTACATTTTATCCTGAATGAAAATCCTCGGTAAGCACAGCAGTGATCTTACTTAATGTATATTAATACTGTGAATTGTGCTGCTCAGAGGCATGTGAGAGGAAAAAGCATGGATACAGAGACGATGGTGCACATAAAACATGAAAAAAAAAAATATATATATATATATATATATATATATATATATATATATATATATATATATATACACATATAAGAATAAATCCCAAACTTAACTAAAAGTAAAGTGAAATGTAAAGTGAACTCCTAAAAAATATTAAAGCATGGTTAGTCGTAATAATAATAATAATAATAATAATAATAATAATAATAATAATGTTATATTATAATGGGGGCACGGTGGCTTAGTGGTTAGCACGTTCGCCTCACACCTCCAGGGTTGGGGGTTCGGTTCCCACCTCCGCCTTGTGTGTGTGGAGTTTGCATGTTCTTCCCGTGCCTCGGGGGTTTCCTCCGGGTACTCCGGTTTCCTCCCCCGGTCCAAAGACATGCATGGTAGGTTGAAAGGCATCTCTGGAAAATTGTCCATAGTGTGTGAGTGTGTGAGTGAATGAGAGTGTGTGTGTGTGCCCTGTGATGGGTTGGCACTCCGTCCAGGGTGTATCCTGCCTCGATGCCCGATGACGCCTGAGATAGGCACAGGCTCCCCGTGACCCGAGAAGTTCAGATAAGCGGTAGAAAATGAGTGAGTGAATGTTATGATTATTTGTTATGTTCTGGGCTTTGAACTAGTCTCACAATAACTACACTAAGATTAGATTAGATTAGATTAGATTAGCAATCTAACGATCTCTGCTAATAGTCAAATAGTAACACGAAACTCATCCTAAATAGGGATTAAAGTTAATGAATTGCTGATTTCGCTTACTAGGAACGCGATAATGTGAAATCGAATCAGTGAATCGGTGATTCGGTGACTCAGTGACTCGATTTATCGTTTAGCCGTCTCTGTGTTGGGTTGGCACTCCGTCCAGGGTGTATCCTGCCTCGATGCCCGATGACACCTGAGATAGGCACAGGCTCCCCGTGACCCGAGTAGTTTGGATAAGCGGTAGAATATGAATGAATGAATGAAAGTTATATTATATATATAATACAATATAGTTATATTATACATTTACCTTAATTAGGTTGACACATCTTCAGGACTCATTAATCTTAGCTATTTGTGCAGTCCTCCTTCGATTAATGTGTCTATGTGTGTGTGTGTGTGTGTGTGTGTGTGTGTGTGTATGTGAGGTTTCTTTCAGCTGAGACCCAGCAGCAGTGTCTGAGTCACAGGTGCCCTTGATGATCAAGTACCGATGTTCTTTCCTTTTGTTAACTTGGCACACACCGTCTTTTTCCACGTGTATGGATTTGTATTATTATTATTATTATTATTATTATATTTATATTCTACTCTTACATTATAGACTCAACCGTCAGCTCCTGAATAATCCCTATCCTTCACAAAGCGTACAAAAGCGACATTATAAAATAAAATTATACAAAAGGAACGCAGATCTTCCACTTGAAGTGCACAGTTCCTCTAGAAAATGTTTTTATTATGTTTCAATGTACATCAATACAGATTTCTGAAAAATAAGTAATTTATGTAAAGAGATCAGAGACCTGTGAGCAAAAAAAATAAAAAAATAACATGATAAGTGCAACGAATGAAGACGGCTCAAAGACACAACCTTTAGGCCCAGATTGTGGTCTTTGGTGGCCACGCAGAACAGCCTGATCTCACCGATATGAGGTATTTATATTTGACACAAATCCATTAACACAAGGCACCGTAGAACTCCATCTATCTCTCACGTAGAAGTCTGACTCTTGGGCCCTTTCTTTATATCTAGCCGTTTGCTCATTTGTTGTTGTGGCCTGATGCTGATTGTGTTGATCAGCATCTTAATATGAATTTGCAGCTCTCGCTTCAATCTACTGTATGTGCCACGTCTATAAAACCGTAATTAAGGCTCGAAGGAGGAACTGATTGTTTCAATGCGTTCCTCATTAAGTTATTTTGAGCAATTGTAGAAAATGACCAATATCATATTAGGATATTACATTGATTCCTGCAGTTTGTCGCCGCCTCGCATAGATATGAGGGGTTAGATGCGACGCCTGACAACCGAGATCAATTAGAATAATACATGCGCCTGTTTGTGCGCATAATTGATTAATTTCTGACACGACTAATTTCGCACACTCCGACTGATATTCGAAAAAGACCTGAGAACTGAGCAGCTGTACTGTAGACGATCGTTATCGTTGTCCTGAAATACATTTGATACTACATTTGCTATTAATTCCTTTTATGTCACCGATTAACATTGACGTTAATATCGGTACTTATATTTCTGAAATTAATACGAAATATATGTTGGTAGTTTATGGAGCTTAGGGAATTTGTATCATTCTATCAATCTATGTGACATTCATTTTAAACCCTTTAATGTTTGTTGCTTTATTAACGAACACAAGTCTCGTCGTCGTCTCTCGTGTGTGCTTTCTTCTTCATTTTGATGATGACGTGATGGTGCAGCAGCGTCTCGGGCACTTTAACAGCGGTCTGATTCCGAACCGAATGAAGAGATCGAGCTTATATTTGTTGCGACATTATGGCATGTAGAAACATGTTCAGTTAGTGAGGCACTAAAGTATTAGTTAAACTAGCTTTAATTTATTTCCAGAGACCCTTTAATGTATATTTTAATGATCATTTCAGCATCTTTTCTCTTCTCCAACAGTTCTGACCTGGACATGACCAAACATCGTATACAGCCATGAATTATGCCTAGAATTATTTCTCCCGTACGTCAGGCAAGAGATCTGCATGTCAGAACTTGTAGAACAGTTTGTCAACACATGTCTATACCTACTTATTAAACCTGTGATAGTTCAACATCCCTACTCAGCTAACTAGAGTAGAATCGTCTGGTTAATTAATATCGTGTTCATTTTAACAAGTGATTTGTTTTAGGAGAAAAAAAGAGTAATAGTTGGATGAACAGTTTGGAATGACATGATCGTGTTCTCTCGGTTTTTCTTTGAAAGTGTCCGTCTTTTGAACGAGTCGATTCATCCATTGTTGGCACCGAGGGACCACTTCAGGAGGACAAGGTGACAACGTGGGAGGGGGCGTATCCAATGGCAACAGTGATTGGCGTTTGGTATAAATACGGAAGGTTCTGTGAACACAGACAAGACGGAGAAGCAAGAAGCAAGAAGCAGGAAAAGTCCGAGTCCGAGACGGGACAATGGCAACATGGGTAATCTCTCTGCTCTGTGCATTCGCGGTTCTCTCGCTTTCCTCTGCGTGCTACATCCAGAACTGCCCCAGAGGTGGGAAGCGCTCATTCCCAGATGCTGTCCCCAGGCTGGTAAGTCAGTCTCAAGCGATGTACCGATGGATCATTTGTTATCTGGTATTGTGATATCTGTCTGTTATAGATACGACGTGTCTGTATAAAATCCTACATATTTAGTTGGTAGATTTTTTGTATTCATTTTTTAATAAACCAAATAATGCAAAAGCTTTAACAATATTACAATACATAGCTGTATAATTGAAATACTCTTTAATCCAGCACTGTTAAGAGGCTTTGCTTTTTTTTTCTAGAGTTGTTTCATGAAACAGATTAAAGATAAAAGTTTGTCTCTTAATGAAACTTCAGCCTTGTCGGTTAAAAAGATTTGTAAGTTCTAATAAAGCCACAGATGATGAGATGAAGTGTGTTGTACCGTGTTATCCGGTCTGATCTCGGGTTCCAGTGTATGGCGTGCGGTCCTGGAGATAAGGGACGGTGTTACGGCCCCGATATCTGCTGTGGAAAAGGACTGGGCTGCATGATCGGATCTCCGGCGACGGCTCGCTGTTTGCAGGAAGAATATCTGCTGTCACCGTGTGAGTCTGGAGGAAAACCATGTGGACCTCAAGAGGGTCGCTGCGCTGCGCCTGGGGTTTGCTGCAACTCAGGTGACTTTTTTTGGTACCCGAATTAAACCATGTATTTTTGATATATATATTTAATTATTTCAGAATTAAAAAAAAAATCTCATAATATTTTCATTTAGTCTCGCTCTCGCTCTCTCCGTGCACTCCATCCCCTGTTCTATTTTGTGTACTGACCTTCTTGCTGTGTGTGTGTGTGTGTGTGTGTGTGTGTGTGTGCGTGTGTGTACACAGAGAGCTGTAAGCTGGATTCAGACTGCATGGAGGAAAGCGAACAAGATGATGTAGCTGAAAGAAACAGCTTCCTGGGTGGGTCACGGGGAGAGCTGCTGTTGCACATCCTCCATCCCGGCAGGGCACGCAGTCCATATTAAACTCCTTTAACACACACACACACACTCACACAGAGATTTACTGACTTACACGACGCTGACACAAGAGGATCTGTTTATCTAATGATTTCTTCTGAATCACACACACCGAGTTTGAGTCCCCGCTCTGTCGATCTTCACCGTACGCAGCGACGTGCTGCAGAATGTCGAACTGCTTCTACGGATATATGCACCGTACACGTCGATCTATTCGAAATGTAAATATACTACACAGCCAATAAAATTGCTCTTGCACTGTTAGTGTTGGTCTTGTCGGTTTGTGATTCACACGATGTTTAAAAAAAAAAAAAAAAAAAAAATACGATAAAGAAAAAAAAAGAAAAGCGTTCTCAAAAGGTGAAACAGAACTTTATTGTTTTTAGACATTAAATAACATCACAACTTCAAATCTGACATAAAACCATGCACTGGTGAACATTACAGCTAGTTATCTTCATTTTAGTGCAAAACAGGATAATAAACCGAGCCAACAGATGAGAAGAAGAAATGATCGAAGAACGGCTCTCTTAAGATCAACGGCGGAATGACTGAAAATGTATTTTTTTAAAAACAACCCAACGAAATCATTTATTTACTGGCTAAAGTTCTCTGAATTATTTCCCCCCTCAGTTTTTATTTAAATCGCAGAGCTGGTAAAGTTCATGAGGAGAGAGACAGAAGCCATTTGTAGAGTCTGGAGGCAAATTCTTCTATCATAATAATCACTATTTCACAAAAGATCATCTCTATAGAGAATTTCTTGTGATTACATAAAACTTGTATTATAATAATAATAATAAAAAAAAAAAAAAAACTCGACAACGTGAACATAGTGTTAATTTATCTGTCTGTGCGAATCTGACAGCAGAGGAACGTTAGAACGTACAGAAATATAGTGCAGTTTAAAATGAACCATGCTAGAGGAAATGCTGACGCTGTTAATTATGGGATGGATGTAAACGGTAGTTTGGAATGGGACTGAATGTTAACATTTATTTCAGAGTGGAATATCTATGGCTCTCGGGTTCGGATGGGAAAATCTGAACACCTCGGTTATAAGTTTGAAAAGACAGGAAGAGAGGTGACGTTTTCTGGTCCCGGTGCCGTGTCGTTTCACTTACTGATGAGGTACGAGATGTCGAATGGTCACACTGGTGTTGTCAACATCCTTCTTCACTGCTGGAGAATGAGGAAAAACCCCCCCGAAAAAACCCCGTTAGCTGAGTGTTATTAGATAAACAACCCCACAGGTCACAATTGACCTGTTGCCTCTGCCCAATCAGTTGAAACCGCGTATTAGACTCTGTTTTTGTGAGCGTCCTGATCAGGGCAGGTTCTGTAGAATACACAAAGTTTACATTAAAAAGAAGAGACTTACAGGGAACATTGCATACCTCGTGCTGCTGTTTGCTGGAGAAGCAATTCCAGAGTTGTAACAGCTGTGCTGCAGCCTGAGGCTCCAGCTCCTAAACACCATACAAAGACAATACAATTTACAATACAAATACAACTCCTTCAAATACACACACACACACACACACACACACACACACACACACACACACACACCCACCCACAGACCCACCCACAGACCCACAGACACACCCACCCACAGACCCACAGACACACCCACCCAGACACACCCACAGACACACCCACCCACAGACATACAGACACACCCACCCAGACACACCCACCCACAGACACACCCACCCAGACACACCCACAGACACACCCACCCAGACACACCCACAGACACACCTACCCACAGACACATCCACCCAGACACACCCCCCCACACACCGACACACCCACCCACCCACACACCCACACAGACACACCCACCCACACAGACACACCCCCCCACACACAGACACACACCCCCACACACAGACACACACCCCCACACACAGACACACACCCCCACACACAGACACACACCCCCACACACCGACACACCCACCCACACACACACCCACACAGACACACCCACCCACACACAGACACACACCCCCACCCACACACAGACACACACCCACCCACACACAGACACACACCCCCACACACAGACACACACCCCCACACACAGACACACACCCCCACACACATACACACACCCCCACACACATACACACACCCCCACACACATACACACACCCCCACACACAGACACACACCCCCACACACAGACACACACCCCCACACACAGACACACACCCCCACACACAGACACACACCCCCACACACAGACACACACCCCCACACCCCCACACACATACACACACCCCCACACACATACACACACCCCCACACACATACACACACCCCCACACACAGACACAAACACACACACCCACACTCTAAATTAAAAAGGTTTGTGAATGCATCAAAATAAACATTTTTCCAAACTCTACGTGAACAGATTTCTGTTCCTGACTGACAGAAATGGATCGATGTGTCTTTTCTGCTGTTGGAGTCCATCTACCTTAAGGCTTGACGTGCAGCTCGATTGTATAGAGTGATTATTAGCTGAAGCTCTGTGTGTACATGACTACACGCTGAGTTGCTATCACGTGATTAGCTGATCGGATAACTGCATGAATTTACTTATCCACTGTTAACTGACATCACTGACATTTCAGACAGAACTGGTTGACATTCAGAACAGAGCACTTAATCTTGAATGACTCCTTGGACGTAACGCTGTTGCCTATGAGACCACCTTCTTAAGATCTGTAGTGGAAAGAAACCCTGAGCGGATTGAAATTAGAAACCAGGACATCGCCGGTCAATCTGTCCTGACCGTGACCCACCTGTCCGTCTCGGCTGATCTGCACTTTCTTGTTTTCGTTCCAGGGATTGAGGAGTTGGTGAGTGCATTGAAATGAGAGACTCTCTTTATGGATCCACTCCACACTGAAGACTCCTCCCAGTCCGGTAGCACCCCAGTCCTTACATCGCTCCGATCCGATCTCCGAACTCATCCGAGCGTAACCCTGTGTGTTATTAGTACACGATTAAAACAAGATTAGCGCAAGATTACAAGACTATTTATAAAGGTAAAAAAACAACAACAACAAAAAAAAAACACGGAAACAGAATTTCTTAATTATTTTAAACTAATGAAGTTTTAAATTCTATCGACTCTCATGGAGCACCTGGAAGTGTCCGGAGCCTTGCACGGAGAAGATAAGGAAGACGGCGCTGCTCTCCTGAAAGGCTCGGTTTAGTTTGTGCTCGTTGTTGGGTGTAGTCGACCAGATGCTCCTCTGCTGGGAGAGCTCGATGTTCCTCATGTTGCTGCTCTTCATGATGAAGTAACGCACTGAAGGTCTGAGCCTTGGCGATGGTGACTTGGAAACCTGGAGTAGATTAAATATAATACATAAATATATCATAAAACAAAAACAGGAACAGACTACAGAGTCTATGCTAAAGTCTATTGTTACAAGTCTGATATCGAACAAAACCGAATTGGATTACAGGATCTTCGGCCCCTAACGACACTCCTTAATGGATATCGATGAGATTTTAATTATTATTCTGTTTTATTATTTTTAACCATGTGCTACTTGTTTGATCAATTCAAAGTAAAATATATAAATACATTTTTTTTAAAAAGAGACTAAAAAGAAGAAGTTTTACTCACCCCAGTTAAAGGTGACATAAGAGCAGCCAGTTCTTTTGCTGAGGAAGTGGATGAGGGACTGGCGCTAGGACTGGACAAGCTGGGGCTGTCTGACTTTACTGGGAGATGGTCATCAGCTGAACGTTTGGAAAAGGCAGCACCTTTATCTCTTTGGCTCTTGGACTGAGAGACGGCAGTCGGTGCTTTTGGAGATCTACAAAAGAAAAAAAGAGTTTTGTAAAAATAAACAAACAACTAAATAAATCAAATTTACACAATGTTCCTCTTGCTCAAAATGTAGTCTATTAGTATGAGCATGTTGTTATCTTTCTGGAAGTCTTACCTATCTGGTGTGGGAGCCTCATAGCTCTGCTCCATGCCGCTCCTGTGTCTGTTACTCTTCCAGCTGTTTAACTGATGCTGAGGCTCCTCTGTGCTTATGGGTTTGGGTCTCTGGCCGATACCCGTGGGCTGCTGCAGGCCAGCTGCTTGCTCTTCACTGCTCAGCACCGACACCACGGCCCGGATCGTCGCCTCATCCAGCTGGGACCACGGCTTTGAAGGGCATTGTATTCTCCTTAGAAACAGGCTATGCCAACGCTGCCTCAGCTGGAACACTATAGACACCATCTTTAGAAACGAGAGAAAAGGTGATGCAAAAAAAAAAAAAGGAAGTATCAGTATTTCCCAAAAAGAGGCAAAGAAAGGAAAAAAAACCTACACGTTCTAGAGATTAGCAAAGAAATAAAGAGCAGTAAGTATAACTGAAAGCAACCTCCGGATCCAGTTTGAAGTTAAGCCACTCGTCGATCTTCATCTGAGCCAGCTGATCTGTGGAGCGGGTCTCATTCTCACTATCGCTGTCCTCACCCAGAGCATTGACCAACACTAGGAATCAACACAAACACAAATGTTTGAGTAAAGATTTCTGTGAAATAAATAAATTCTGTGAAGATAGTGAGTTACCATGAGGTGTAGAAGGTTCCTGAAGTGCTGTGCTGGGCAGTTTGGCACAACCTCCAAACACAGCGACGGTGATCGGAGTGACCGCGGTGCAGCAGCGCACGCTGGCTATCCTGTGTGCTCGTGTCATCTCGTCGTAGATCAACCAGTCTGTGGGCAGAGACTGAACTGCAACTGCTTGAGAGTTAGCTGGAGGGATCTGAAGAAGGAAATTTGACGATATAAAGGCAGACTTACGTACATCCGTCAGCTAAGAAAAAGTGGATGGTTTTATTATGGCTGAAACTGACCTTGTATTGGGGTTGGCTCAGGATGGATGCAGGGTGGAAGCGAACCTTCTTCTCTTTGGCACCTCGGAGTGTTTGCTTGTCACGGTTTATGAGGATCAGGTTAGGGTACATGCCCGATACGAGTGCTGCCTTCACCACTGCCCAGTTCTCAGAGTTTAGATTTACATCCCTGATATCGTTGCAACCCCGAGCACGAACAAATCCTGAAAGGCAGAGTACGTGTTAAAGGTGGGGTCTCTGATTTTTGAAAGCCAATGTTGACATAGAAAATCACCAAAACAAACCAAATGGGTCCCACCCCTGTATTTATAGCTCCGCCCACACATACATACGTAACCCAGGCAACTACTGGAAAGAAACGTGTCTTTATCATAGCTGAAGGGAAGAACAATACAATTGCAGATAAACAAACAAGCAAAAATGACACACAATCATAATCATGTAAAGGACAAAGGCATATATTAGTTCTGTGTAACAAAGCAAAACCAACGTTACTCACCTATCGAGAAGGAAAAAAACGCCTCGGCGTCTTAAGTAAAGTCGGCCACATATTCACAGGTCGGAGTTTCCCGAGTCAATAACTCCTGAGCTAAACGCTGTTACTACACAAAACGCGGTTGTAGCTGCCTCTCTACATTACTACGATAGAAAAGAGGTGTTATTTGTGTAGTAACAGCGTTTAGCTCAGGAGTTATTGACTCGGGAAACTCCAACCTGTGAATATGTGGCCAACTTCCTGCTCCTTCAGTTCTCTCCAGCGCTGGAAAGCTGATCCTATATTAACACGTCCTACTTCTTACCTTATCGTAAGCCTTTCTGCGCTTTCTTTCTTTGTTTTTATCCTCCATGTCAATGCTAAAACTGCTTTCTGCTAATGTCACACATGCGTACTGAACACTCTCTCCGCCCATATTGACAAGACCCGCCCCTTTCTGCTCATTGGCTACACGTTTGTTTTGATTTTTGTCGGCCCGACTCAGTTTTCTGAAGCGTTTCTCAAAAATCAGAGACCCCACCTTTAAACTATAATGAAATAACAGTGATGCTGTGTAACTTTTCATACTATTTTAATACTGGGTGATAAGACAAGAGAAGCTGTTTCAATCCTAGTCTGCAATATACATTTGTTTCTCAAAGCTAAAACCTTGCTCTTATTGGCTCCTGGATTGTTGTTAGCGTACCTATGGCACGGAGTTGGCCGAGCAGCTGGGTGCGCATCCTCATGATGATTTCCATTGTAGCCTGTGATAGAAAGTTCTTCTCACAGAAAGACCTCTCCCAGCCATCGCTGCGTGCTTTCTGCCATGCCTGAGATACAACACACACATCATACATCAGAAACAAAAATCTCAGATAAAACAAGCTCCTAGAAAGTATTTCAAGCTGCCTAAAGATCAGTTCATCTTCATCTTGGTCTAGATTGCAAGGCCAGTTTCGATTTATCGCTGAAAACATATCCGAGTTGCTGTAAGGATTAGAAATCAGCCTTTTATATTGGAAGCCTTTTATATATAAATCGAATACTGGATTTTTTTTTTTCATAAACTGCAGTTTTATTGCTCTTTTTCTGTCCGAAAAGAAATAAAAGCCTTTCGATTCGTGCATAGCGACAAATCCCAAAATAATCTCAAGACCACCGAACCACATTATTTTGTATTACAAAATCTGTCTGGTAAATTGTCAGGTAGTGAATGGTGTCTACCTGAAAAGCACGGAGCAAGGCCATGTGATCACTGAAGGTGTTTGCAGAGAAGCATCTCCTGCACAGCATGGCGGCTCGTTTTTGTGAAGCCTGAGATGGTAGCACGAAGGGCTCCCTGTAGGACAGCATGCAGGCGATGGTGAGGATCGGGTCCAGGCACTTCAGCACCACTGCGCATAGCACCATCTTCCCCAGGTGTGGCTCCACAGGGAGGTCTGCTAGGTGGAAGCCCAGTTTGGTCAGGTCCTCCCATGGGTCCATGGCGTCTATGGTCTTAGAATAAAACAAGTAGAATTTGATATAAGTTTCAGATTAACTGGTCAAACAGCAAAATAATAAATAATTCAGTACGGTGGGACGGTGTAGAACACCATTATAATGAATATTCCTGGTTAATACCTTAAGCATCTGCACAGCGCTCTTGACTGTGAGTAAGGGTGGTGGCTCTGGGGCTTTGGCAAGGAACTCAGCAATGGAGCAGGTAAAAGGGGCCAAAAGTTTAGTGTGAAGACAGAGTTCCTAAAACATAAAGACAGACAAAGAGAGACAGAGATAGAAAGAGATAAGAGAGAGAGCGTGAGAGAGGAGAGAGAGACAGAGAGAGAGACAGTGCAACAGAGAGAGAGACAGTGAGACAGAGCGAGAGACAGTGAGACAGTGAGACAGAGACAGTGAGACAGAGAGAGAGAGACAGTGAGAGAGAGAGACAGACAGAGAGATAGTGAGAAAGAGTGTGTGAGAGAGAGAGAGAGAGAGAGAGTGTGAGAGAGAGAGATCAACTATTATTTGCTCACTTTGACCCAGTGGATTTATCATCTCTGGACCAGAGAGTACCTGTGTGTGACTTACCTGCAGAGGCATACGCAGTAACTGAGGGACCTGATACTCCAGCATGTTATTGAAGCGCAGCCGGCTGTACAGACGGAAACAGATCCCTGGCCTGCAGCGTCCAGCTCTAAAACACAGAGAAAGTAAACAGACATAAAATGTAGAGTGATTTTCAGCCCGTTACCTGTGTTGCTTGAGTGCTGCTAGTCAGCTGTATCGGTATCCAAGTGTTTCAAGTGGCATCTCAGCCGTTTTCAAGGGGATTGCTCGAATCAGGATGAGCCCGGGCAGGCTCGGTTTTGGGTTCTACTAGACCTGGTAGTCAAAGGCCAGTGTGTGTGTGTATTAAATTTCTAGACAAGAAATTTAGTTGTGATTTTTTTTTTAAAAACGTTACAGCACCTTCCTTTACGCTGTATTGCACTTGCTTTTGATATCCACACCATCTTCAGCATGGTCACGTGATTTAGGGAATCGAAAGCTTTCTGTCAGAAAAAACACAAAAAATATATATATATATATAAAAAATTATTAATGTATCTGAGATGTAACAAGAAGTAATAAATAATTTTTTTATTTTTTATTTTATTAAGTCCTACCTCTTTAACCTTGCCAGAGTCGATGACAAAGACGACGTCGTTGACGGTGATGCTTGTTTCAGCGATGTTAGTTGAGAGAATCTTACAGGGGGAAAAAAAAGGAGCGATCGTAAAGATATGAAGCGGTAGAGAACATTAACACGATAGAGAGTCCAAAATTGAGTCTGCTCACAATTTTGCGAACTCCGCATGGAGCTGGTTTCAAAACTTTCCTCTGATCTGCAGTCTGCATGTTGGAGTGTAGGGTGAACACCTGGTACCTGAACAAATACATAACATCACAAGTAAATGAAGCGTGAACACAATTTTGCATGTTGCATTGAAGAGATCCGTGTAAAATAAACACGCCTCTGCTGATGATCTGCGAATCTTTTATCGTCGAAAAGGATGCGGTCCCGCAGTCCAACAATCTCATCGTATCCTGGCAAAAATATCAAGACTGCACCTAGGGACGGAGAAGACGAACACGCGGATTAATCGAACATTCTTAGTGGCACAGGTCCCAGTGGGAGCAATAAAAGGACAGATAGAAACTATAAAAATGCATTTCTAGATGTGTGTGTGTGCAAAATTAATAACCGTTCAACGCTAACGATTATAAAATGCAGATTTTTTACGGTGTGTGTCTTCATAACCCATCGAGAAACTCCAGATCTTCGACTTTACTCTCACCTTCATCGGAGCTCTGACAGATGTTGAAGAGCAGGTGCATGATGAGATCCAGGTCCACCTTCTCATCATCGAAGCTGTGGTGGTAAGCTTTGAGAAGCTCCTGGTCCTGAGCGCTGAGCTCCTCGCTGTGTGACTGCACCAGGGAGGACTCGTCCAAATGACCTGCCTCCAGAGACGAACTACACGGATTATATAAATATAATTCGGATTGAATCGTGTTCTTCGTCCTTGCTGAGGCGTTGACTACGGAGATCTACTTTATCAGGGTTTATTAGATGAATACGAACATGTACTTATCGGATTATTATTATTATTTTTTATTTATTCGTCAACGGTGTTGAAAACACTCACATGTGTGACTCTAGCAGATCTACAGCTTCAGTCTGGTTGAATTGTTTAGCCCAGTCAAGAGCAGTCCTGAAATAAATAAACATAATTTATAAAATTTATAAATAAAAAAACATATTATCCGACACTTATTAAATGCTAGTTATCCTTTCTATACCATGTCGCAGTTAAACGAACGATTTTGATTGGTCAGGTGGTGTTGACTGATGTCGGTAGTTCTGAATGTGATATTTTAGGTATTCCAAAATATTTAACATATAAAATATGAATATACTGTAAGCCTTATATAAGCAGATTAAGTGTAAAGCTTTCTGTAAGATTTTGATTTAACGTGTATGGAAGGAGTCTCCAGTGTCGGGTTTAAATTCAGGGATAAATCTGTACATTTAGATATCAGGTTTTGACATCTTTAGGACAGACGTGATGCATATTAATGTTTCTTGATAACGTGCTTTTTAAAAAAAATAAACTTCAAGACTAAAGTAAAGAAAAAGATGATAGAGCGAATGATTTATTAAAGCTGCTTTAAAAAAAAAAGAAACAAAAAAAAAAAACACCACATCATAGGGTGGTACTGTAACTAAGGGGCTTTTTACACCTGGTCACTTCATGCGTGTTCTGTGATCCGATAGCTAGCCGATGGTAAAAAGACCAGGTCTAAATGCCCTCTGAAACATTTTTGAGACGGATGATCTTTCACCCAGGCGTCTCGTCGGGGCTTAAAATGCGCCAGCAAAAACGCAACAAACGCTGTTTTCTGTAGCATAACCGTCGTAACCAGTTTTTTGCCTTCTTTTCGATTGCGTTCTGAAAACCGCACAGACCAAAGCGTGTTCCGTTTCAATTACCCCGGAAATGAGGTAAAATATATTTGCATTTTGGGTGGGAGTAGAAAGATCGGATCGATATCCGATTCGCTCAGACGCGTTTATGTGGCCTGATGTAAATGGAACAGTTTTAACAAATCAGAGAGCTATCGGATCAGAGACAAAACACACGAAGTGACCAGGTGTAAAAGGCCCTAATTATTTCCCCAGAACAGAATGACTGAGTGTGTTGTTCTGGTCACCGATCATAAAAATAAAATTCTAATAATAATCTGAACACTGTTAATGCTTCATATGTTAGATTAACTTTTATTGTAGCTTACCGCTGTATAGGCTACTGCTTCAAATGAAAAATGTACTACTACTGTATATTTATATTCAAGTTCAGCTTTATCCTCACCAGCCATTAGAAGCTTTAAGGTGCACGTTGGCCCCCATGCTTAAGAGCTGCTCCATCTGGGTGATGAAGCCTCTCCCTGCAGCCACCATCAGAGGTGTGGCACTCGTTTCGCAGTGCCTGTAGTCCACTGAAACAGACGCATGCACGTTAACGTGATATACCACGGTAAGTATGAAATCTACCTGTGAGCTTTTAAAGCTGATAGTAGTGTGTATGCGCGACTGAGTCTATAAGCTCCGTACCGCTAACGTTCTCGTTGACTATCAGGTTAAAAAGCTGCACAAAGGCACCAGCATCCTGCTGCAGAAAGATGGTCGAGATGCAACTGTCCATTTCCTTCACCAGCCACGGCTCCAGCGAGGTCACGTCTTTTTCGCTCTGGATATACAGGCATAAGGACTGATATCAGGCCCAATCGTTCCAAAAAACACAAAACAATAACGGAGCTCGCTGAAAAAAAATTACCATCTGGCAGAAGACACTGTCCCCTCCGCTGTCCAGCAGCTCAGTGTCCGGCAGGACGGTGTCAGAATGCTGTTTTTTCTGAGACTCTGGCGGTGACGCGCCTGCTTTTACCTCACACCACTCTGTAAGAGACGTCTGCTGCTTCGCTTCTGCACAAAGCACATACACAGGGACATGAACGAATGACGGTGTTGACGGCATCGCAAAAAAATATCGAATCAACCATGCTGATTATATATAACTCACCTTTTTGGATTTCTGACTTATATTTGGCCATCTCCTTGTTTGTGTAGCCAGTGGTTCGCAAAATGTCCTCCAGAAAGACGCTTTTTACATCATATGGCCGTCCCTTAACTACAGCATAAAGGTATCTTAAAACATTTGGCTGTTTAATGAATATTGAAAAACATAGAAAGATTCATTCATGTGTTTAAAAATCAGGATATTCTATGGTGTCTCCAAATATTGGCGATATGGTTTTCTAACGGAACTACAAAATAATGAATTACGCATTTGGATGTTATTTATTTTACTCACTGTAAATAATTGGGCAAAGGCCAAAGTATCTGATGAAAAGATCCACATCCAGGGCAGCACTGGAGAGAATGAGCTTCAGAGAAGGCATCTTCTGGAGCACGTCCCGAATCTTGGTCAGGAGAAAATCCGTCAAGCCGTCTCGCTCGTGGACCTCGTCCTAAGACAAAGCGAGGTACATAAACACACAGCGTTCGTGAGGCCTTGATAAGGCTGTTTTTCCTTGAATGCCAAGCAATTAATATCAATAGTGTGTCAAAATGATGTTTTGAACAATTACCACTTAAAATACACTCCCGATAACAGAGTTATAAGTGCTGACACTGTACTGACATCAGCAGAATACGAATAATCAAAATTGAGTGTTTACCACAATGACGTGTGTGACGGGGGAGAGGATGGTGTCTCCGGCCATCAGCGTTCTGAGCAACACGCCACTTGTGCAGAACGTTAGTAAGGTCTTGGGAGAAACTCTGGACAAAAGAGAACAAGGCTTGATCATCACTGAAACTTTGTGCGGTCCATATTCAGTATGTTAAAAGATATTTCATGTAAATCAATAAATAAGAGAGTTAGAGGTACAAATATAATAATGCTAAGTGCTATAGTTTCTTTTTTTTTTAATTAAACGCTTGGCTTGACAGACGGATGGATGGACGTTCTAAATAAAAAGGACAGATGGACTGTCTTGAATTAGACTTATGTAAAGGTTAGACCAGGGGTCGGCAACCTTAAACACTCAAAGAGCCATTTGGACCCGTTTCCCACAGAAAAAAAACACAGGGAGCCACAAAACCCATTTGACATCTAAAATGAAGAGAACACTGCATATGTCGTTTTTTTACCTTCATGGAAAGTATAGAAAAAGACTGTAGTGTGTTGCATTTATGAAATCAATTAACTGCTACCGAGTAAACGAAATTTTATTTCTGCAGGCAAACAAAAATATTTTGAACAGTTTGAACTAACCTTAAGTAAAAAGACGCTGGGTTGAAGGTTACTTTCAAATAAAATGTTCAATGTATAATTGAGTCCTCTTCGGCTCTCAAGTTTTGAAGACAGGCAAGCGTGACATCTCCAACCCCCACGCAACCCCATTTTTTTCATTGGTTGTTGGGTTAAATCTTTCCCAGATATTGCTATTTTCTGATTGGCTATTGTGTAGCCACTTTTTTGATTGGCTGATAAGTGTCAGGCTCGACTAATAACTTCAGGGGAGACGCGCTTGATTCCTGCACGGTTCCAGACAGCGGTGCGGACTGATACATTTTGGGCGCTGCAGCTTATTAAATATATGATAAAAAGTCAAAAAGTTTTTCTGCATGAGAAATACGATGTTTAGAGCGTGATAAAAGATCCAAATGCGTGACTGTCACTTTCAATGCGTGACACTTGACAGCCCTGCATGACATCAAAATTTTAACTTGTCGGCTGCAACAAACCAAAAATGCGTCTGCTTCTGTGTGTCGGATTTCACAAGTCGGCAGTTATGACGCATATTTTGAGCGACAAAAAAATTAAACACGGTTTATTTTAATGTTACAAGAGCATCATAATCTTAGAATTACTTTTTTTTTAAACTAACTAACTCACTAAAATAAAATATATTTAAATTAAATTTTTATTTTCCAAATCTACAGGGAGCCGCAGCAGAGGGATGAAAGAGCCACTTGCGGCTCCGGAGCCGCGGGTTGCCGACCCCTGGGTTAGACAGATCGATAGATGATAGATTGATACCTTATTTTTTTAGTTAATTGTTAATTACATTTTTTATTTTTTTTTGTTAATGTTCGCAGTAGACACCCAAACTAATGAAAAGTAAAAGTAAATACACTGAAATGTGTTTCGTATTTCTACCTGCTCTCCAACCGGATCTGATATCCGATGGTCTGACCGACGCTCTCTCCTCTCTCTGCTGCCACTCGCTCCGCCACAGCAATGGCAGCCAACCTTCTGGGCTGCGTACAGTAGATGCGACAGGGATTTCCTTTTTGGCTGCAGTCGTCCAGCAGGAATTGAGGAATCTAAAAACCACATGCAGTAGAGGTCAGCTTATTTTCTTTAGGCACTTCTAAAGCACTCAGTTATAATTATAATTCACACAGCTGTACATGTGCGCCCACCTGGGTGGTTTTTCCTGAGCCCGTTTCACCCACAATCAGCACCACCTGGTTCTCCTTGATGGTGGTTACAATCTCCTCCTGCCGCTCGTAGACGGGCAGCGATCTCCGAAAGGATTCGAGCTCAGAGGGGCCTCTCTTCTGAGGGACCTGAGGGATTTTGTTATTTAGGGGCCCACCCATCCTGTTCTTGTCTCTTCCATTACCTGGGGGAAAATGTTTAATGTTAAATATATTATAATATATTTTTCTCATATTCCTTGATAAATACATACATCACAATTTCTTATTATTAATGTGTTTAATTATTTTAACTCTTTTCTTCATAAATTTTTAATAAATACTATTCATTTTTTATTATTTATTATTTTACTATTTATTATTTTTTTTAAAAACAATTTTAACTTTTTTGTTTCATATTAATAGATAATATTTGTAATACATAAATGTTTGATTTTTTATTTCATAAATACTATTCATTTTTTATTATTATTTTACTATTTATTATTTTTTTTAAACAATTTTAACTTTTTTGTTTCATATGAATATACAATATTTGTAATATAATTTTTTTAATTACATATTAATGATTTGTATTTATTTTTATAATTTTTTTTGCTACATTATTTTCTTAACTTTTCACAAATGTATATTATGAAATAAAATCAGGACAGATTTCATGTTCTGTAATCACAGCTCCAGTAATTGAGCGAAATCAACTGCAGCCTGTACTGTTAGTCTGTAACAACGATGGTTCAAAATAAGAGTAGAAAGATGCTGAATAATCGTTTACCAGCAGCTTCTGGAGAAGCCACGAGCCCTCTCTCGGTGCGTTGGAGCAGATCAGTACGCTCTTTACTGGTAATTGGGAACCTCTGCAGCAGGTTTTGAACCACAAGCTTGGAGTTGTGGGTAAGGTTAAAGGTCATAACGGACTGAGCTGACTCTGGACAGTCCTTCTTCCATATCGTGAGAACACGGTGTATTCTTTTACTGTAACAGCACAGGTACAGGTAGTAACACAATAACAAGAATATTTTATTTTATTTTATTAAGACAGTAATCTCAGGTACACACACTTACCCTCTGCTTTTTGAAACGTAACCCAGAGATTGTGCGAGGCGATGTACGAATGCTCTCTCTGTGCTGGTCAGCGAAGAAGGAAACTCCATCTCTGTGTGTACATAAGAAAGTATTTTACATTACATTCTTTGCATTTCCATTCTGAACATCTGATTAGATATTGCCTGATGGTCCCTTCTGATCCATTTAGACTAAAACACACCTCTCTGGTCGCTGTACTGGAACCTCTCCAGCGCAATGTTCACCGCAATCTTAACTTCTTCATTGACCCTGATGTCTTTCAGCCCTTTGGCTTTTAATGAACTAGACGTCTTTGACGGGTTCGTGTGTGCTTTCCAAGCGGTGGAGTTTGACCGAGACATGACAACCTTGTAAGAGAAAAACCTTAACTTTAGAGAGGCGATGACAACATATTATATTAAAAACAAACAGAGAAACAGAACGACATATGAATAGGTAGACAAACAGAGAGATAAATAGATAGACAGACAGACAGACAGACAGACAGACAGACAGGTAGAGACAGACAGACAGATAGGTAGACAGAGATAGATAGATAGATAGATAGATAGATAGATAGATAGATAGATAGAGAGAGAGAGAGAGAGAGACAGACAGGCAGACAGAAGATACAGACAGACAGATAGATACAGATAGATAGACAGATAGATAGACAGATAGATAGGCAGATAGATAGATAGATAGATAGATAGATAGATAGATAGATAGATAGATAGATAGAGCATGGAACAGGTATATTTTTTAACATTTTTTAAACAAATATCCTCGTGTCAAACGTTAACTACATTAATTTTTTATTTTACTTAAAAGACACTGATTATCTTGTCACTTTTAGTTCTTGCACTTTCAACACCCAAGAAAGGAAAGTGAAACATTAAACAAACATTAATTCATTTTAATTCATTACCTACCTAAACTAAACCTTGACTGTCGTATGAATACCACAATATTATAATATCTAGAAAAGCAACAATAGTATTTTTGTTTGTTGAAATATCCGTAAGCTAGTTCTACTGACTCAGCTAGCAAAACTAACTTTGTCGCTTATAAATAACAAAAAAATTTCATGACTTGTTATTAGCACATAGAACATCTGTTATTGTTTATTGTTAAAATCAACTTAAATATTTTCTATAATATCACAGCTGAAACAGCTCTTTACTTACTGCTGTGTTGCACTAGCATACACACTGAACCGGCTAGCAGGAATGAAACTTAGCGGCTTGGTCCCAATCCGCTTCATTTTCAAACAAAGTGTGCACTAGTTAGGGTGTACAAAACAGTGTCTTGTCTTATGTAGTGCGCCTAGAAAGGAAACAATGAGCTGTTTGGGATACTGCCTTGTTGTTGCTCACCGGTCAAATGACATACTGTAAGAAACGTCATGAGATTGTTATTGCTTGGATTATTTATGAATCTTTTTTTTTTTTGTAAAATTTAACACACAGGAAATTTAAAAGTAAAATATTCTAGATTTGATTTTATTGGTTAAAGTTAAAACATATGAACATTATACAGTATATTTCATCTCCATGCTTCACCAGAGAGTAATCTTGACTTGATAATAATAATAATTAATAATTAATAATAAAAAAAATCAATGAAGATAATAAGAAAGTTTGTTCTGCAGCAGAGTTTTCACATTTATAAAAGACAAATAAATACATTTTAAATTGATAAAACATTTTATATGTTGCTTTTCACACTTTTCTTCATCTATGACGATAATAATAAAAAAATGGCCAAAAACGAATGAGTACAGACGTTTACAATTCTCTTTCTAACCTTGATTTAAATATTTAATTATTCAACCTACTGTATGATCTTTTTAATATACAAGAGTTGTGTTCTTTCAGTGTACAGCTATGTTTTATTTAAACAGTTTCCTAACATCCTTGTAAAATCCTAAAGTTCATGTAAATACACAATTTGAAAAAAAAACCTCACCATCATACCCATATGTGCCTGCAAATAAATGTATTCTCTGCTTTACTGTTATAATGATCTCGACTCTCTTGAGAAGAATTTCCACTCGATTTTGAAGCGTTGCTGTAGAGGGTGTCGAGGTCAGGGAGATCCAACTCAAAGGTGTTGAGGTCAGGGACACTTGAGTTCTTCCACTTCAACCTTAACACACTACGTATTCAATGAGCTTGCTTTGTGCACAGGGTCACTTTGTGTCACGCTGGAATAGTTTTGAGTCTATATGTTTCAGTAAAATGAAATTGTAAAGCTACAGCAGACAAAGACATTCTATATGGTTAAAGAAGAAGCTGGATGTGGATCTGATGGTCAGGTGTCCATTATATGGATGTGATGGTCAGGTGTCTGCAAATGTAGTGTATATTGTGAAATAGTGGTGTATTATCCTTTAATTCATATTCAAAACACTATGTGGAAAAAAAAAGAAAACCTTTGTATTTGACTAAACATATGAGAGCATTTCAGTCACCATGCAGGACATTTTTCCACTCATCCTGCCCATGGAGACTAAACTGTAGTCTTTTCTGTCTTCGCCACTTCGCTCGACGATTCTTGAACCACACCTAAACACACATCACCATGATTATTCACAGAATCTTCACACATACCCTGTTTTTGTAAAGCA
This sequence comes from Tachysurus fulvidraco, assembly GCF_022655615.1. Taxonomy (NCBI): domain Eukaryota; kingdom Metazoa; phylum Chordata; class Actinopteri; order Siluriformes; family Bagridae; genus Tachysurus; species Tachysurus fulvidraco. The sequence goes on along the minus strand of NC_062543.1, from coordinate 2,476,853 downwards.
TTCCAAAAGATGATGTATGATATAGAATGTAGCTAGCGCTCACCTCGACCCTCTCCTCTCTCAGGTGAGTCCTCTCAGCAAGCTGCTCACGTGTGTGTATGTCTGGATACTGGTTCTGTACAAACAGCTCCTCCAGAGCGTCTAGCTGCTCCTCGGTGAATATGGTGCGGTGACGCCGGATCCGCTTCTGGATTTGACCAAAACTCTCTCTTCTCTGACCTTCTGTCAGGCTTGTCTCAGTTAGTGCTCTCTTGCTCCATGCAAACTGACAGGCTGAAATGCAACACAAGTGCAATCTAAATTGTACAGTTATTAAATAGGCTATATTATATATAGACGATAAACTTTTTTGTAGTTTCTATTCACTCTTGATCAAATTATATAAAGTGCATAAATAAAGTTTACTTGCATTTTTATGTCACATGACTCAATATACATAATTAGAACACTTAAGGGTTATTTGATTGTCCTGTTTGGGGAATCATTAAACGTCTCTAAATTAAACAAAAAAGGTTCAAGGAATTAACAAACTAATGATGATGTTAAAACAGCTGTTTATAACTTATAAATTAAGTCATAAGCAATAACAGGAAAAGACATGCTGTTCATGATTAAATTGCCAAATTGCTGTGAAATACGAGAAATGAAAGAGTTTAAAATATATTAAATAATCGACTTCACCAATATATTTATATAATATATATAATATATATTATATATTATATATATATAATATATATATAATATATATATAATTTTATTCATATTTAACAGTATTGATTACTTTTTAAAACTAACATTAAATCTTTTATAGATTTAAGTTTTCCGATAGATAACTACCTACAATAACATTATTCACTACAAAAAACTAATTGCACCGCCTTTATAAACTAATGAGAGTTAAACAGTTATCAATAAATATAATAATAAACCAAGAGCAGACGTTATATACAGATGCTAGTGTATGGTGTGGGTTTACAAGTTCACAAGCATTTGAAACAGCTGAAATTATATTTTATTCTAAGCGGAAGGTTGAAATTAACTTAAAATCTACTAGAAAATAAGTTAATCAGAATAAAACAGCGAATCTTACATATAGCAGGCAGGTAATCAGCCTGGAGCATCTCTCCACAGTGTGAGCAGTAACAGCAGCACACACAGACATGATGAAGAGGCTCCACAGGATTTGTAGTCGCTCCTGACTCCAGATCTGGTCCATCCTCATTGGGGAGTCTTAAGTCAGAAGCTGTACTCGGTTTGTTCTCGTCACTTTTCTCAGACGTTCTGCTCAGGATGCTGTCAATGCTGAAGGCGAATGTTTTTTTCTCTACATGAGCTTCATCCATCTCCATGGTCTGCTGCGCTCCTCTGTTCTGGGACTCCAAAGAAGCAGACTTTCATAGAGAACGGAATCTTTTTTTCCTCTCTCTCTCTCTCTCTCTCTCTCTCTCTCTCTCTCTCTCTCGCTCTGTCTCTGCTCCTTGTGGTTCGTGTCAAACCCCCCATTTACTCGATAGATTAAAGAAAGGAAACAAAACATAATCCCCCTATACAGAAAGCACAAAAAAAGTATAAAGTGGCTGAAGAAAAAAAAATCCCATCTAATCTGGGCAGTTTTGTGAAGGTGTTAGCGAGAACAGGAGATTCAGCTAATCTGGCTTTGGCCTGAAATGAAATCAGATTTCACTGTATCAAATGAGGGGTGCAAAGGCCCTGAGAAATCCTTCTTGTTGTGGTTTTAGAAGAAAGATAAATTGTCTGGCATTAGAAGCTATGATTCTTTGAGGCTATAACAGGCATCAGAAGTGACCATGGTGCTTCAATAGGATATACTCAGGTTAGTGTGTTTGTGTGTGTGTGTGTGTGTGTGTGTGTGTGTGTGTGTGTGTGTGTGTGTGTGTGTGTGTGTGTGAGAGTGAGTGAGAGAGAGAGAGAGAGAGAGAGAGAGAGAGAGAGAGAGAGAGAGAGAGAGAGAGAGACAAACCCTGGTGTGATTTAACTGGTCCATGGCCTAAACTGCAAGATGTTAAACATCACCTATGCACGGGTTATGAGAGCCATAACTGAGTAGCTTGAGCACACCTTATCACTGAAATGCAGCGTCTCTCATACGCCACACCGTCTATTATACATTCCTATTCATTTCCACAACAAATCCCTTGTAATCATACAAGTCAGAAGCTCTTATTCATCAAGGTATTAATGGATTTTCAAAATCTGCCTTAAGCCGCACAGATAAGGGGGGGGATCAAAAACAGATAACAATAAACAGCTTCCATTCTTCGCAAAAATATTCATTGCCTTTACATTGTTGGAGTTATAGTCTTTAGTATCTGTGAGATCCATATCTCTGTCTTTGTGTCCGTCTAAGGGAAAATGTATCATATCCGCTTATTAATGCTATTAATTTCACCAGAAAGCGATTTTCAAGGAAATTCTTTTTCTATGGGAATTCGGCATAGATTTCTTTTAATAATTTCTTCAACTGAAAGTCATTTATGCATTAATTTTTTTTGCATTCAGTCTATCCCAGGAATACTGAGCGTGAGGTGGGAATAAACTCTGGATGGGATGCTAGTCCATTACAGAGAATTATACACACACTTATTCACATGTTGGGGCAATTTAGCAGAGACAGTAGACCTACCTGTGTGGTTTTGGGAGGTGGAAGGAAATCAAAGAGCCCAGAGGGCACAAAACTCAGACAGCAACCCGAGCTCAGGATTGAACTGGGATCGCTCTGAGGTAGCAGCACACAGCAAATATTGTATCACTACAGTCATCCTAATGGAAAAAATACTAAAATTCTAGTCCTATATTATGCTATAGAATTTAATATTTATCCATGTGTTCTAATAATGTTCTCATTTTGATTGTAACAGATCATTCACACAAGGTCCTGTACAATGTCCCATCAGGTTCCTATTCTATGTACTATTATGCTATTCTGTGATTTTATCTATGAAACGATACATCTAAGTATGCAGGACTTTGCAATTTTCAAACAAGAATATTATTATTATTATTATTATTATTATTATTATTATTATTATTATTATTATTATTATTATTATTACAATTATTACAATTAAATATCCATTGTACGTCTAAGTATCTGTAAGAATTGTGATGTTTTGTTTTAGTGAAACTTTTTTATTTTTTATTTTATAAAACACTTCAATAGCTTCTACTCTACAGCACAATCTAATCTAATCTAATCTAATCTAATCTTATCTAATCGAATTCCATTTTGATTCTCTATTACCAATAAATCATGTTGTGCTGCTACTGAATTGTGATTTAATTTAGCAGAATAATCTAAAATTATATCTAGTACTATAAAGGGTGTTCTGTAATTTTTTACGGATGTCCTATTCTTTGTGTATTCCTGTTTTGCGCCCGGTGTTCCCTCTGAACTTACCCTGACCAGATTGAATGACTAGTAAGGACATTATACAAACAATTACACTCTAATGGCTTTATTTTCATCATGCATGTTTTTACACATGACTCATCAACTGAGTCCTCTGGATCTACGAATCATTCTGATGTTAAATGAGTCAATGTTTCTTTCTGGTTGCATCAGAGCACTGGGAATGATGGTTATTACTGATTGGCAGGAAATTTAATGTGTTAACTCCAAATTAAAAAGTATTTTCTGATTGGACGAGATTTATTGTTTACTTAGTTTACAGTGTGTTTGCATAAGAAACACTTTCACTTTGACCCAGTGTTCTCTCTGTGTTCATTTAACATGATTCACATGAGTATAATTGACTATTAATTGATTCACAACACGTGTGGAAATAATTATTAGTATTTTTTAAACTAATGTGTGAATAATTTAGACGGCTAACAGGATTTGTAAAGCTGATACTTGACAGTCTTTCTCTACATTATAATAATTCATCACCAGATTCTAAACAAAGTTGTTCGCATATCGATCAGAGATTATCGAATCGAACAGGATGATACTCTAGCAGATTAAGTGGCATCATTAGATATCTTATTGTGGCCTTATTAATCTAAGCTGTATGATAGTATTAGATTATGTGGTTTCACACACATATAATGTATCAGTGCCTTAAGGATGTAAATCATATTGTATTTATCGTATATGTCAATATTAGTTGTATATCAATGTTTATTTTACTTATGTCAGTGTTTATTGTGTATGTTTGACGTCTAAAACATACATTTTCTGGTGTTTGTTCTCACGTAAACATTTGCAACACCAAGCTCATCTGGGTCTTTAAAAAAATAGCCAACGCGCTGGCCAATCACAGCGCAGATACTCGCCTATTCATGACGCCACACACACCGGTACGTGTGCCAATGAGGAAAGGCCAGCGTGCCGGTCTCAGCCAATCAGCGTCTTCCAACGAGATGCGCATGGACCAATCGCGAGCCTCCACGACGGGAAAACGGTGACAGCTTATATACAGGCGCCGTCATTCATCCCGTTTTATTTTACACCGCGACACGAAGAGAACTGATCGAGACACCGTGTAAAGAAACAGACAGAGAAACCTGTATTAACGGATTCTTATTAATTCACTTTAATCCTCTACAACATTCACGGTAAGTTAATATTACTAATCGGTAGAAATATTAACGTTTAACATTGAACTTTTTTTAGAATGAGAAAAATGTGGTTGAAGTTAAAAAAATGATAAAGCTCTAAAGTAAAGGTTATAGTTTAATAATAATAATAATAATAATAATAATAAATTTATTTTAATCGGTGTTGTACTGATATGTGGTTAAACAGCCGGTTTAAAATTCGTCTCGCGCACATTCTAGCGTTTTCCATGACTGCTAACGGGTTAGCATGCTAGTAGCTTAGCATAGCTTAGCATAGTTTATGTCAGGAAAAAAAGCAAGTTAGAAAAGTTTTTTCGGCGTTAAAGAAGTATTTTGATTATTAACAGTTAAGTAATACTATAAAGCGCTGTGTTTTTGCAGCGTTAATGTAGTTTACATGCTAACATGGTGGTTTTATAATCGTGTAGCTACCTTTTGCTAGCTTTGCAATGCAAACCTTGCGTTCTGCTACAAGCATCTTTTTTTTAGAAGCTCGTTTTACGGTTAAGTAGGTAGACGGTTAAGTAGGTAGGATGCATTTCTAAAAATGAATTTGATATTAATTTTATTGGCCTGTGTGTGAGTCGTTTCTTTTCCCCTGTCGGTATGGCTAAACCCACGTGATGTCAGGGCGGCACCTGCTGTTATTTCTACTGTAATAGAGTTCATGTGTTTTAAACTTTTATTTTTTTAACAGGGTGAAGTCAGATATAGATCCCAACATGAGATTACTGGGACTGTTTCTGCTGGTGGTCGGCTGTGCGTATGCCGACGATGACGACAAGAAGGAAAATGTCGGCACTGTAGTGGGCATCGACCTTGGCACAACATACTCCTGGTGAGTTTGAGACGCTTCCCTTATTGAAGTCTACAAGCATATATTTATTTGATTCGAGGAATTGTATCTAAAATTGCTTTGTTTATATTTAGTGTTGGCGTGTTCAAGAATGGCCGTGTTGAGATCATCGCCAATGACCAGGGTAACCGCATCACTCCATCCTATGTGGCCTTTACCAGCGGCGGAGAGCGTCTGATCGGCGACGCCGCCAAGAACCAGCTCACCTCAAATCCTGAAAACACGGTCTTTGATGCCAAGAGGCTAATCGGTCGTACATGGGGCGACTCAACTGTGCAGCAGGACATCAAATATCTGCCTTTCAAGGTGGGTGCTTATGTCTGTTAGCTATGTTTTCAACTGTGGAAATGTTTAAGTCCTGTGCTTGACCGGCATTTTTATTTGAACGATTCTAGGTTCTTGAGAAGAAGTCTAAGCCCCATATTCAGGTGGAGGTTGGAGCTGGGCAGTTAAAGACCTTTGCCCCTGAGGAGATCTCCGCCATGGTTCTTACCAAGATGAAGGAAACTGCAGAGGCTTACCTTGGAAAGACTGTAAGTTGTGGTGTGTTTTCTTTTAAATAATAATCAACTCTCACTACCTCGTATATCCTCATTTTATACCCATTCTGTCTACATTGTATCTCATCTGCATTGTTTTCTTGTATAGTATAGTGTCATTTATGTCTGTAAAGTTTGAGTCACAAACTGCTGGAACCAAATTCCTTGTGTGTGTCAACACACTTGGCCAATAAATCTGATTCTGATTACATATCATGGGATACTAATAGACACTTTTTTTTTTTTTTTAAATAAATAAATAAAAGGTTACACATGCTGTGGTGACTGTCCCTGCATACTTCAATGATGCTCAGCGCCAGGCCACTAAGGATGCCGGTACTATTGCTGGTCTGAATGTGATGCGAATCATCAATGAGCCGTAAGCCCGTCCCCATTTTCTAATCCTTTGAGAAAAGTTATAAATGGTATAGTATTATATAATTTATTGCGTTGAGATACTCAGATTTTCATTTTTGTTATTGTAGAACTGCTGCTGCTATCGCCTATGGTCTGGACAAGAAGGATGGTGAGAAGAACATCCTGGTATTTGACCTCGGTGGTGGTACCTTTGACGTGTCCCTGCTGACCATCGATAACGGTGTCTTCGAGGTGGTGGCCACCAACGGAGACACTCACCTTGGTGGTGAAGACTTTGACCAGCGTGTCATGGATCACTTTATCAAGCTGTACAAGAAAAAGACTGGAAAGGATGTACGTAAGGACAGCCGCGCTGTACAGAAACTACGCCGTGAGGTCGAGAAGGCCAAGAGAGCACTGTCTTCTCAGCACCAGGCCCGTATTGAGATTGAGTCCTTCTTCGAGGGTGAGGACTTCTCTGAAACTCTCACCCGTGCGAAGTTTGAAGAGCTCAACATGGTAAGATTCCTCTGCAGTCTCTGCATAATATTTTATTCAGCTTGTGAAACTTGCTTTAATTTTATTAAACCTTTTTATAATTTTTCCTTTTTTTATCACAGGATCTGTTCCGCTCCACCATGAAGCCTGTGCAGAAAGTTCTGGAAGATTCTGACCTGAAGAAGTCTGAAATCCATGAGATTGTCCTTGTGGGTGGCTCCACTCGTATCCCCAAGATCCAGCAGCTGGTGAAGGAGTTCTTTAACGGCAAAGAGCCATCCAGAGGCATCAACCCTGATGAGGCTGTGGCTTACGGAGCAGCTGTGCAAGCTGGTGTGCTTTCTGGACAGGAGGATACAGGTAAGTTTTGGGAAATCCTCAGTTAAGTTGTTGATAAACCCCTCCTTTTAAAAAGCAACGTTATGCTAATGTTTGATCACATCTACAGGAAACATTGTTCTTCTGGACGTGTGCCCTCTGACTCTTGGTATTGAGACTGTTGGAGGTGTGATGACCAAACTGATCCCCAGGAATACAGTTGTGCCCACCAAGAAGTCGCAGATCTTCTCTACAGCTTCAGACAACCAGCCAACTGTCACCATCAAAGTTTATGAAGGTAAGGTTGTTTTAAAATTATTATTTACACTGAACTTTAAAAAAAATAAAAAATTGGCATGTCCCTAAAAGTTTTTTTTAAGAATTTGTTTTTTTTTCTCCCTGCAGGTGAGCGCCCTCTGACGAAAGACAACCACCTTCTGGGCACCTTTGACCTCACCGGCATCCCTCCAGCACCACGTGGCGTTCCTCAGATCGAAGTCACATTTGAAATAGACGTCAACGGTATCCTACGAGTCACAGCTGAAGACAAGGGCACGGGCAACAAGAACAAGATCACCATCACAAATGACCAGAACCGGTTGACACCCGAAGACATCGAGCGCATGGTAAACGACGCTGAACGCTTTGCTGACGAAGACAAGAAGTTGAAAGAGCGCATCGATTCCCGCAATGAGCTTGAGAGCTACGCCTACTCGCTCAAGAACCAGATAGGAGACAAGGAGAAGCTGGGAGGCAAGCTGTCTTCTGAGGACAAGGAGACCATCGAAAAAGCCGTGGAAGAAAAGATTGAGTGGCTCGAGTCACACCAAGATGCTGAGATCGAAGACTTCCAGGCCAAAAAGAAAGAGCTGGAAGAAATCGTCCAACCAATCGTCAGCAAGTTGTACGGAAGTGCAGGCGGTCCACCACCAGAAGAGGGTGGTGATGAAGGGAAGGATGAATTGTAGGTCATGGTTTGATTCCATTTCAAGCTGTTTGGTTTTTTTTTTCCTCCAATCGGCCCCCCGATATGCACTTACCCTCTCTGGGGGGTGAAGAGTACGGATGTATATAATTGCTGGATTTGATGGACAATTGTGAGGGAAGGTATAAAGGGGTGGGGCAACCATAAACCATGATTTTCTTCTGGAAAGGACTTGGAGCATTTAGAGAGCGTAAGATGTTGCTCTTCACTGAGGTGGAGATTTAGTTCGCCTGGATTGAGGCTTGCTGCTGTTCTCAGGCAGTTGGAGAGGAGTTCTGGGGTGGGAAGGGTTAGACTTAAGTGGGTGTGTTGGGTCCTGGGCAAACGTCATTTGTTCACAAACTCAAGTTATTTATTTAAATCTGGCAAATGTAATGTTTCTACTGAAACCTCATGGGAATAAACATTTGATACAAAACTACTTGCTCATGTCATCATTGTTCTGGTACCAAAATGTTTTGACTTTCTCTCATTTCATTTTTATTGATTTATTTAATTGTAAACAGAAAAACAAAAGCAATGTTTGAGGTCAGGAGTGACGCACGGATCAACACTTCACACACAGCTTCATTTGAATACTAAACCGATCTCTTAAATCTATAGCAGATGTCCTATTGTTGAGCTTTTTTCAGATGTTTCCTTATGAAATCAGGCTGCGGCACATTCCGAAATAAAAATATCCCAAATGTAAGAATGCTAGATGACCAGTAGAAAATTAGTCTTTTCGGAAGCAATTAATACTCCTGTAAATTAAGCGTTATGGCTGAATCATCTAACAAAAATAAATTTGGTTGTAAAGGCATATCAACCATAAATTATGGGTGGGCGTTCCTAAAACATGTATATGATCCCTGATGGAACCTGTACTACATTTATTACAAATCTCATCATTGGATAGTTTCAGGTACATCCCAAGTAGGCTCTGCATGGCGTTATGTGAACTAGGTGAACTTGGTGTGTCAGCTGTGATTGGCCAGACTTCTTGAAATAAAATATGCCAATTTACTTTTTTCTTTTTTACTAAATCATTCACTGTAAAAATTCCAGACTTTTCAAATTGATTTTCATGTTACATTTATTTTCTGATAATGAGTACCAATAAATGTGAGACTTTCTACTTATTTTGTATTAAAAGAAGTTTTCTAACATGGTGAGATCACTGCTACTTAAAATGGTGCATGTAGTAAAATAAAATGTGCTAAAATACAATAAAAAAAACAAACCTTAATCTAAATGATTTCTTGCTTTGAGTCCTTTCTTTTATTATTACTTGGATGATATTTTTAATTTACTCACCTTTTATTCATTATTAAATACATTTAGACACAGAGTTTTGTCAAGAGTTTTGTGTTTATTATAAAAAATAAAAGTAGTCAAAAAGCATCATGTTAACACGGTGACTAGACAATCGTTGAAAATGAGCCCCTGAGTATCCATGCCTCCGAATACAAAGCACAGTTGCTTTGTTTCGCCCTCACGGCTTTCTCCTTTCTCATCCACGCCAGCGTCTGTCCTTTCTGCCCAAGGCACAACGCACATGGAATGATCCAGTCGGTTCGGTGGAAGGTCACCTTCAAATTTCATCAGAGTCCAGCGTTGTTTATCTGTGGTGATAAAAAGGAATGTAATCTTGATTATTGTCAAGGCTGTTTATATGATTTGCCTTCTCTGTATAACTGTATGTATAGGGTTCTGCTTGTAAGTCAAGGCTTTTCTTTGCATCTAGTACAATATTTTGTAATTTAATCAACACACTGACGCTCACTGACTCAAACAAGACATGGTGCAGTTTTTTTAACCCTTATCGCTCTCTGTATATTTGACATGCTCAGAATAAAAGGGTCTGTAAACTTTAACATTTGTGTAAATTCATTTATTATCCTGATAACTGTAATACATGGAAACGTTTGATGATAAATAGCTACACCTGAGCTTTATTACCGATTAAATAAAAATTTACTTTGTAAATACTTTGTGAGCCGAACGGTATTTTTGCAAATATATTATGTAAACGTTACAAGATTAGAATATATTATTAAGCTATTCACTTTTACATACCAGTCTGAAACTTGTACATAGAATTGCTCGCTCCGTCTGCCGTCATCCCTCCGAAAGTATAAATATTTCTCCCCAAAGCCACGGCGGCGTGAGCTGCTGTTCCTGGAGGAACGTCTCCTTTAGCCTTCACCCGCTCCCACTTTATACTCTCTGAGGAACACATTAAGGCATAAAAATACCACAAACTGTTTAAACTTATCCAGTGTGTGACAGGAAGAAAGTGTAAAGCTGTGTACCTGTATCTAGACAGAACATATCAGAGTGGAATTTCTCTCCTGCCATCCCTCCGTGGACGTAGATGACGGATCCGACGGCTACGATCGCATGACCGTGCCGTGGTGAGGGAGGCTTTCCTTTTATTTCTGACTGTGACCATGTGCAGGTTACTTTAAAAAGCGGAACACAGAATTATGCCTTGCATTAACTGCATTGTGTATTTAAGGTGTATAAAGTCCAGCAGCTGATACATTACTATACATTACTAATGAATTGTACAGCAGGGATAATATGTTTGTGATAAGCTTCACTTCAAATATTTCATTAGTTTTCCTAAAGATGAATGCAATTTGTGAATAAAACCTCGACAAACACATAAATATACAGACATACATAGCTTTACGCAAAAAAAAAAAAAAGACACCTGTGTTAAACACGTGAACCTGGGGGTCAGTCACCGGCATGGCCCCTGTTTCTCCACCAGAAAAGACGAAAAGTCTGTCTTTGACGCATGCCGAGTTAGTGTGGTATGTTCTTGGGCTCGGGCATGTCCCTTTCACCTCCAGGGTCCGCCAATTAGCATTGTCTGTATAAATGAACATAAAAACACTCCTAAGTAATAAAACCTACGTTCAAATCCAACTCACAGGACAGTAGAGGTATTACCTGTAGTGTGTACAACCTGAATGCAGTTCCGGTTACCGCTCTGTTCAGCTCCTCCGAACACCCACAGACTCTCAGGGTCACTCTCTGACACAAAGCAACAGTGTTCATATCTCGACTGTAGGCCTTCCCAAGCTGGAATGTCCCATTCATGACTGTCTGAAAAAAATTTATTACACTGATACTGATCATTAGTCATTAACCAACACTTAATTAACCAAAAGTGTTTTAGCACATGTTATGTGTGAAGTACATCTAAGGTAGAATCTATTTATATAGCCATCATAAAAACCTTGCTCAAGGGTCATGAGTCATTGAGCGCATGGGAATTATAAACATGTTCCAATACAATTCCTGAACAGTAATGCATACAATCGCTGAGGCTATGACTATGATGAGACATTACCGAGATTTATAAGGAAGGAGTGTGAAAAGCTGCCGCTTGGATTCGCCCCTCCGACTATCACAATCTGCCCTTTTCCCCCGATGGCTGAAGGCATGAACATGCAGGTGTGACCGACGCTGAGTCCAGGAGCTTCACCTCTGGGCACTAGAGCATACCTGCAGGGTTTAAAGAGGAAAAAAGGCACCAAATCACAGCAGTGGCAGATTATGTTGGGAAATAAGCCTGGTGTGTGTGTGTGTGTGTATGTATGTACCACTGATTTTCTCTGGGTTTATCTTCTGGACAGAGGACGGGCAGAAGCTCCATGATTCTAGATATAGTACGAGAAAGATAAGAGTGACTCAGATCAATCTGTATGACAGACTGTTCTGTTGGTTTTATCCTAATTTTACAATAAAGTAGGCTGGCAAACAGAATTATAATAATAAATACAAATAATTATAGAAAAAATATTGTCGCCTCCCAACTTGATATTCAGAAATGAGATTCGACTCCCAAATAATTATGTAAAAAAATAGTGTCGACTCCCAAACGGTTATTCGGAAATGAGATTCGACTCCCAAATAATTATATAAAAAACAGTGTCGACTCCCATCCGGTTATTCAGAAATGAGATTCGACTCCCAAATAATTATATAAAAAATAGAGTCGACTCCCTTCCGGTTATTCAGAAATGAGATTCGACTCCCAAATAATTATATAAAAAATAGAGTCGACTCCCATCCGGTTATTCAGAAATGTGAGTCGACATTCATATAAATCCGTCAAATCAATAATGTTCACACAATTTATTAATCCCATACAGGCATAATTTTATGTTATGAGCTATCTTTTACGATTATGTTCAGCTAACATTTACGAACAATTAATAACTAGCCACAATAGATGACAGTGTGGTTATGTCAGCCTCAGTAAAGTTAACAAAAGGAAGCTGACTGTCATATAGTTTATTAACTCCCTAATTACATAATTAACATTATTATGTCACAAAATATAAGCCCTACCTTTCGTAATTAACGACAAACGGATTACAAACACAAATGTCAGCTAACACGCTCAAATCATAAATCGAGTGGTTGAGTTCTAAATGACTCCATGTAGAACGATAGTGCACTACGTAGTGCAGCGCTGCAGACGTGATTAACCCTTACACAAGTGCACCTAGGTAGGGAGTTTTAAGTCGTTTGGAAACCAACAGAACTATGTTACCCAGGGCAACTCGCGCTTCTTCTGCAGAAAGTCGTGTTAGAGTAAAACGGTTGCTGTCGCCATCTAGCGGATGCTAATAAAAACGCCTCAATACTGACCTGCCTGTAGGCTATACCAAGGGTCAGAGTTTAAAATGATATATATATATATATATATATTGCTTAGGATTATATATTTATATAAATATGTTATTTTAGAGCAATTCTCATATTTGGTACCAAATGAAAGTTTAAATTTTAACAAAACCAAACAAACCAAACTAACTCTATTTATTTATTTATTTATTTATTTATTTATTTGTTTGTTTGTTTGTTTGTTTGTTTGTTTGTTTGTTATAAATATAACCCTTTCATTTAATTATTTTCTGAATTATTAATTGCTCTACAACATTTTCTATAAGAATATTTCATGTGTTTGTAGCTGCTCTTGATAAAGTTTGGATTTTTGGAAAATTCTTTATTCTCAGTGTTTGTATTTTTTTATTTTATTTATTAAAAGAATTTTTTTTTATGTTTAATAACCAAAGACAACACTATCAACATATTAATTATTGCAATACTCCACTAAAACCTAACAACAAAAAAGGTGTTGAATTACGACAAATGTTTTTAAGCTGTGATTCCAAACCACCACATGGGGTCACTGTTGTAGAAGTTATAAGAAATAAACAGCGTTCAAACAGAATCCCTGTATTTTGTGTAAAATGATTCACCTTCATGTTTTCAGCTAAAGTGAATTTAGGACAACTTTAGACGATATAAATGATGAGTAACACAAAGAGAAAATGTGAAGATGTCTGTTTTTATCAAGCCATCAGTTAGTGCAATCTCTTTCCACCCCATGCACCCGCTACTCTATCCTCTATCCTATCACCCTCTGTTTACCCCTGCCACCCTATGTTCACTCCTTGTGCCCCTTTTTCCACCCCTTGCCACCTCCATTCACCCTTTCCCCGTGTATCCCCCTTGCCACCCTCTGTTTACCTTTTGTAAACCCTTTCCCAACCCCATCTACCATCTATTCACCTCTTGCCCATCTATTTTCCCCTATCAGTCTCCCTTATTCCATTCCCTACTTCCTCTGTTCATCCCCAGCCCCCACTTTCTACCCCTTGTGCCCCTCTTTCCTATCAACATCACCAAAAACATCTGCCTCCTCTATCAAGCCTCTGCCCCTCCTTCCTCCCCTTTCCTCTATTTTTCTGCCCCCCCTTCTTCAGCTAAAACCTAAATAGCCAAACATAATGTTTTTAACTGAAAAAGTGTCCAATTATTTCAAAATCTCACTTTATTTATTAGTTTAAATTCAGTAGCATTTCATTATGGTTATTATAAAATAACCCAGGGTTGTGGGTTCGATTCCCACCTCCGCCTTGTGTGTGTGGAGTTTGCATGTTCTCCCCGTGCCTCGGGGGTTTCCTCCACGTACTCCGGTTTCCTCCCCCGGTCCAAAGACATGCATGGTAGGTTGATTGGCATCTCTGGAAAATTGTCCGTAGTGTGTGTGTGAAGGAGAGTGTGTGTGTGCCTGTGATGGGTTGGCACTCCGTCCAGGGTGTATCCTGCCTCGATGCCCGATAACGCCTGAGATAGGCACAGGCTCCCCGTGACCCGAGGTAGTTCGGATAAGCGGTAGAAAATGAGTGAATGAATGAGTGTGTACTATCTCATTGCCAATGTCATTAAGGTGTAGCTTTGTCTCTCTGTCTTCTCTCTCTCTTTCTCTCTTACTCCCTCTCTCTCTTTCTCATTCAGTCTCTCTCTCTCTCTCATTCAGTCTCTCTCTTACTCCCTCTCTCTCTGTCTCTCAGTCTCTCTCTTTCTCACTCGTCCTCCCTCTCTCTCTCTCACTCGTCCTCCCTCTCTCTCTCTCTCTCTCTCTCTCTCTCTCTCTCTCTCTCTCTCTCTCTCTCTCTCTCTCTCTCTCTCTCTCGTTGAGATCTGAGTTGAAGTTTCAGGTTTCTGCTCTCTGTTGTAATGACCGTGTCTCTCATTGTTATGGACGTTTCTACTTTACACAAAGTGTCCCTTACCAATCGATCTCATTCCCCCGATTCCTCTTTCTATCTCCAAACCTACGGTGAGTATCACATTTTATAAAATATATATTCATGTCCATTTATTCTTTCGCTCTTTTTCCTTTCTTTACACAAATTTCATGTCACATGTCTAATCTTTAGTCCATCTTTGTCAGCTGATCTGTGGACATTTCCTTATATTAGTCAAATGGTTTAGATTTTTTTTCTTTTAATAACTTTTAACGTTTTAAGTCAAATTCATTGCCACCGTTTGAGAGAATCTGCAATAATTTATCACATAAAAATCTTCCACTCAAATGAACGGACAAACGTCTGACCTCCATTTTAACAAACTTTAACTTAAATTACAATTTCTAATTAAGTTTTTAAATCAGCGAATCAACCAATCAATAAATCAATAAAATAAAAAATAAAAAAAAGAATAATAATAAATAAGTGATAATGAGTAGTTCATTATACATAAGCTTAATTAATAAAAATGACTATGCTTATGAATAAATGCTCGTTTTCAACCAGCTGCTCATCTTTATTTATTTAAAAAAAAAAAGTAATAAAAATAACACAGACTAAAAAACAACATTGCAGTGATGCTATGCTAACAGCACAGGTGGCTAAGCTCAGGTGCTCACCTTGCACTTATTTTAGGGGGTAATTAGTAGCTCGTCCCTTTAGGAGCATTTAATCATTCATGTTGCTGTCACTGAGCCTCAAAGGCTAAAGTCATCAATAATGTAAAGTTCTTGCTCAGGCGGAATAGCGTAGAAGAACCCTGGAACACAGAGACGGCTAAACGATAAATCGAGTCACTGAGTCACCGAATCACCGATTCACTGATTCGATTTCACATTATCGCGTTCCTAGTAAGCGGAATCAGCAATTCTTTAACTTTAATCCCTATTTAAGATGAGTTTCGTGTTACTATTTGACTATTAGAAGAGATCGTTAGATTGCTAATCTAATCTAATCTAATCTTAGTGTAGTTATTGTGAGACTAGTTCAAAGCCCAGAACATAACAAATAATCATAACATTCATGCATTCATTTTCTACCGCTTATCTGAACTTCTCGGGTCACGGGGAGCCTGTGCCTATCTCAGGCGTCATCGGGCATCGAGGCAGGATACACCCTGGACGGAGTGCCAACCCATCACAGGGCACACACACACACACACTCTCATTCACTCATTCACTCACACACTACGGACAATTTTCCAGAGATGCCAATCAACCTACCATGCATGTCTTTGGACCGGGGGAGGAAACCGGAGTACCCGGAGGAAACCCCCGAGGCACGGGGAGAACATGCAAACTCCACACACACAAGGCGGAGGCAGGAATCGAACCCCCGACCCCGGAGGTGTGAGGCGAACGTGCTAACCGCTAAGCCACCGTGCCCCCCTTAATCATAACAAGTAAACAAATTTCATAGGCGTTCATATGTTATTTAATTTGGGATTAACTTTACAGACGCTCCAGATTTTGTGATCGCAAAAATGAACGCAAAACAAAATCAACCTTTGAGATTTTTGTTGGAGTTTACAATTTTTGCCAAGATCCGTGCTGAGACACGTCGTGTCACGTCATGACAACCAGCACTCAGCTTCTTCCGTTCACACGCAGTGAACAAGAGTTCACCTCTCATGAAAATAATTACATAACTGTCTTCACTGGTCGGGGATTAAAGGAAGGATCCCGTACTAGCAATATTATCAATTTCAGTTTTCTGGGAAAACTAAAAAATGCACAAAAAGCTCGCAAATTTAAGATCATCAGGATTATCATCCTGTAAATGACACTATGTACTGTAGGATTTAGCATTACTAAAAAATCAGGACGTGCCAAGAAGTGATTTACTACTTTACTAAGCTCTGCATGGACTGAACAGATGTATAAGACAGATTTACAGATGAAGAGAAAAAAAAACAAGCATCTTTAACGTCCATTTTGAATAAATAACTGCGGATGAACAGGAGGATATCAGGCTCTTTGGTATTATGGAAAATGCATTTGGGCTATTAAACTCTGTCTATAGCTGATACACACACACACACACACACACACACACACACACACACACACACACACACACACACACACACACACACACACACACACACACACACACACACACACACACACTCTGCATTAATCCACACTGGGTTTATCTTTGACCCCGACAGATTTTCAGGATGTCAGGGAATGTTTCAGTAAGGAGAACTTCTCCACACATCGCCGGCGCTAACCGCCTCCTGTGATGGACGTGTCAGATTTGTCTGCTAAATAACATACAACAAGTTTGTGTCTAACCAGAGACTGGAAGGAAGCGTGGGATGGATAATGAGAGAAAAGAGAAAGAAAGTAGGAGGAATAAGGAAGGAAAGACGTACACAGGTTTGGCTGCTGGCTCGCTGTAATGAAGGGGGATGGAAGGAAAAGCGAAGCAGCGAGGGAGGGATAATGAAAGGAAAGAATGACGGCTGCGTGAAGGTTCCTCGTGAAGGCTGCAGAACTAATTTGGGGATAACAAGCAAACTGCTGCTGCAGGCTCAGGATCTCAGTGACAGGATGCCCCGGGGGCTGCTGGGTAATCGGAACATTTTGTAGAGAATAGCGAGATGTCACGTCCGTGTCCTGTCGTTCCTAATGTCCACATGTTTTGTAAAGTTTTTTTTTCTTCTTTTTACAAGAAGCTACTGTATTTAGTTCATATTTTTTTCTGCGTTCTTTCCAGTTGTTTGTTTTCCCAACGACAAATAATCACGTTGCATTCACATACTGTACGTAAAACGGCACAACGGAACAAAACATCTGCCAATGTCGCAGCCAATGTCTGAGTGCATGAAGGATGCCGCCACCACCGTGCTTCACAGCTCTTCATGTTATTATTATTGTTTTTTTAATTAAAAAGCTTCCCCCTTTTCTTCCTGTCCATAATGCCAAAGAGTTCACGTTTTATTTCGTCTGACTTGAGAACACTCCGTCTGCTTTTTGTTTCTATGCCAGAAATATTGTTGAACACTTCCTAGGGCTCACAATAAGTGCTCGCAATATCCAGCAAATAGTTTATCATCATATTTATATGTTTTGGATCTTAGAGTTCATTATTTTTATAATAATGTTATAATAATAATAATAATAATAATAATAATAATAATAATAATAATAATAATAATATCAACAATTATAATGTTAATAATAATGTTAACAACAACAACAACAATAATAATAATATCAATGATAATAATGTTAATAATAATAATAATAATAATAATAATAATAATAATAATAATAATAATAATAATAATAATAATAATAATAATAATAACACTAATATTAATAATAATGATAACAATAATAATAGTTTATAATAATAATAATTAGTTAATTCATTTTTTTGTTTATTTTTACACATAATTTTAGATTATTAAATGTTTCGTAAATTGAGACTTAACCTTAACAGAAAAAAAATCTTTATCATGGATTATTGAAACTATTTATTCAGCAGTGCTTAATATTTTTTTGCAGTGTTTCGATCTCTTTGATTGTTCCTCACATTTAAAGTCTTACTATTCTGTTGGGTCTGTGGCAATAAAAGTGAACGAAATGGTTTAAAACCCTTTGCTTTGCTTTGCTGTGTAAATTCAATTATTATAATTATTTTTTTTAATAAATCCTAAATCCACTTATTGAAAAAAACCTTTCTGCCCACAAACATACAGAATAAAAAAACCCACTTGAAAGCACAAAAGAGTGTCTGAATTCCAAGCGTATTCGCATTCGAGCTGAGCGATACTGTAGACTCGTCCTTGTGTCTTCTCGTTTGTGTCCAGTCTTTGTTCTTTTCTGGAAGAACATCTCGTATGAAGAAAAGCCAGACCTGAATCCCTTTATACCATGACAGGATCAATGCCAGGATCCTCACTGGCACAGACTGCCAGGCAGACATGTGAAGACCCTGAGTGTGTGTATGTGTGTGTGTGTGTGTGTGTGTGTGTGTGTGTGTGTGTGTGTGTGTGTGTGTGTGTGTGTGTGTGCTCTCCAGACTGCCAGGCTTTCCCTCGGACCTCCTGCTAATTCAAATGAAGTGCAATTAAAGCACAGAGGAGATCCAAACACAACTTTAGTTGCATCTCCCATCCATCAGCAGGCATGTTTTTTCCCCTCCCAATTTTTTATCATCTACTATTTCCTGCTCCCTCACTACCTGCTTCCAGAATCAAATGACAAGATCTAACTTGACAGGGTGACGGCTAAGAGAACTAGCATAACTTTTTCGATCTGCATGGCAGTGTCATACGATCAAAAGAAAAGTATCATCTGCCCTCTTCCTCATACCAGTCTTCACAGATGTCCACGATTGGCTGGCGTCGTTGTGCTTGACAGAGCAGACAGAGAGTAACATCATCCCCTTTTTAACCCCTCGTTCGCATTCAAACACACCAAGTGCTCTTCTTATTGCATCAGCCATGTTTAAATGTGAACGAAAAACCTGTGTATAAATAATTCTCTCAATTCGATCTTTAACTACGTTTTCTAACGATTTGCAGACGATCCCTTTATTTTAATGAACAGTTTTTGAAGAAATTCACTTTTATATGCATTCAGTATAGATCCAGTTATCGATCACGTTATAAACAGACATTCCCTCGGCAGCTTCTTTTATTTATTCGAATAAACGCACCGATATAAATCTAAGCTGTTGATATAGAATGTTTCTCAACAGCATCTGACCAATCAGAATTGAGTATTCAAATTCAAGAACTGTGTTTATCACTCGTTCCAATCCCCAATGACTATGTGTTGTTGTTCATCCAGGAAAACGCTTCAGGTTACAAAATATGCAAGGAGTAGAATTAATTCAATAAAATATCACTTCTTTTTCCTCGTGTGTTGGGACTGGGGCTTTATGTACAGATGTGAGCATAACAACAACAACAACAAAAAAAAATTCATCCTGCACTGATGCTTCAGGCCAGGTCTAAAATAAGATACTAAGATAGATAGATAGAGAGAGAGAGAGACAGAGAGAGAGAGGGAGGGAGGGAGAGAGAGAGAGAGAGAGAGGACAAAGAAAATAGAAATGAAGACAGCGAGAGATGATTAATGAGACGCACAGACACACTGAGTGTGGGTTTAAACAGTGAGACCGTCTCGGCTGTGCGACAGCTTCGTCTCATATCCTTTGTTTCTTCAGCCTTCTTAATTTTTACCGCTAGCAGCGGAGGAACAGAGCGACACTCAATGCAATATTCACGCATGAGTTATATAAGCACGTCCTGATTTCACGGAGTGACAGGCCTCCCCTGAGCCGACAAGTTAACTTTGCTCGGCTAGTCACAAACTTACCTCATCTTTTGTTTCCTTTCTTTTGTGTTAAGGCTTGTGCATGTGTGTTTGGCTTAAATGAATGAATATTATACGTAGCAGCTGCTACAGTATCAGGTGCCAAATTGCTAGCCAGATTTGCTAGCATGCTAGCTACACATTTGACATTTTGTTATGGTGATGAACGACCGGTGGTAGAAGAGTTAAGTTATTC
Organism: Tachysurus fulvidraco; assembly: GCF_022655615.1. Taxonomy (NCBI): domain Eukaryota; kingdom Metazoa; phylum Chordata; class Actinopteri; order Siluriformes; family Bagridae; genus Tachysurus; species Tachysurus fulvidraco. Next base: position 2,456,588 of record NC_062543.1, on the reverse strand, counting down.
TTTTATCTGTGCAGGAACTTGAGCATGGCATATATGATTTCTGACGGTTGTCAAGCAACTGGGTAATATAGATGACAAAAAAAAAACAGCACACTGTTATTTTACTAGAAATGACGCTAGCAGTCGTGTATGCTATCTTGTAGTTGAACTCTAAGCTGAATTTTCACTCATTACACTTATACACTTTCTATACACAATATCTAATGTTGTGTCAGTATTATTTTACCAGACATATTGCTACCACCAGTTTGAGCTAGCTAGCTTGTAGCTGTCAATATTTCGCTTCAGGAAGATTTCGGACCTTCGGTGAGGAAACCTCAAGCCTGTGAGGATCCTGAGGCATCTAGAGTTGTTCCGGCTCCAGTTGGATTCCACTTCATGAAGATTTCTCACATTCAAAGAGAAGATGCCAACTCCATGTGGTGTTTGAGGACAACAACCTCCCCATCAATACACAATTGTCAGAGTGTATCTGACTGTAGAAAGGATATTATTCATAATAACACTCTCTGATGTTTATAACAGTTTATAATCCCATCCTCCAGTGTCACCCACATGAGGATGAGGTTCACTTATAAGTCTGGTTCCTTTCAAGGTTTCTTCTTCCTCTTCCATCTAAGGTAGTTTTTCCTCACCACAGTCACCTCAGACTTGCTAATATCAACCTTTGTATCCAGTTTGTTTTGATATTGTTATATATACAGCTTCATGACATTCTGAGCAGCACCGAGGATTTTTTCAAGCTGCACTAAACAATTTTTTCCTAATATCACATTGCATAATAATTACACTTTTGGTCATTTTGTCTGCACAGGACAGCTTCGGTTATCAGTCGTGTTTGAGGACGGTGTCCTTGTCGTCCACGGTGAGTCGGAAACACAGGAAGCTTCTGTGAAGAGTGAATAGTGATGTCATGACTCTTTCAGTGTTATCTATCTATCTATCTATCTATCTATCTATCTATCTATCTATCTATCTATCTATCTATCTATCTATCTATCTATCTATCTATCTATCTATCTATCTATCTATCTAAAATAAAGGAAAAGTAACACAAAACAAATACACACAATCAGGTAAGACAACAATGGTAAGATAAGGGGAGAATCCAAGACCAGAACAGAAACAAACACGAGCTTGTGAGCTTATCGCCATGGGAACCACTATGCGAAGGAGGAATCCAACAACACTAGGTAGCAAGATAGATAGCTAGCTAGCTAAATAGGTAGATATTGCCATGGTTCCCATGGCGATAAGCTCACAAGCTTGTGTTTGTTTCTGTTCTGGTCTGTTTCTATCTATCTATCTATCTATCTATCTATCTATCTATCTATCTATCTATCTATCTATCTATCTATCTATCTATCTATCTATCTATCTATCTATCTATCTATCTATCTATCTATAATAATTCAGCACGAATTATTATTATAGATAAATTGCTACGTAGCTAGTGTTGTTGGATTCCTCCTTCGCATAGTGGTTCCCATGGCGATAAGCCCACAAGCTCGTGTTGGTTTCCGTTCTGGTCTTGGATTCTCCCCTTATCTTACCATTGTTGTCTTACCTGATTGTGTGTATTTGTTTTGTGTTACTTTTCCTTTATTTTATTAAGTCTTATTCAAAACAAGTATAAGAATACGAAACGGAAACGGAAAAGAACATGTTGTTGTTGCCTGATACACTGTGGGTGTAAACATACTCCTTCTTTCTATTTCAGCTTTTCTTCATTCATTATTCCTTTAATTTACTTAAGCACTTTATTAGCTAAAAAATTGTCCATGTATTCACACGTACTACAATTAGCGACCCGATAATTCTCATGTTTTAGATTCATTACTTTCTTTTTTTTTGTTCTCTACAATGTTGAGAGAAGGAATTTGTGAGATGGTACATATCCAGGCTGCTCGGTTACGTTTGGAGTACAAATTTTAAGCCTGCTTTATGAATATTTATTAGGAAATATAAAAAAGTATGAATGTTTAAAGGCCACTCGCTAACTGGGTCAAGTAAAGTTAAACGACTTAAATGTAGAATCTTCTTTATACATTTTTTAGCTTTATATAAAAAGAAGAAGTTCCAACCAAGTCTACACTCCAGGATTGTTCTGTAGTACAGTGACGTTGCCTTCAAAGTTCTTGCTTCATGTTCATCTGAGATTTTTTTTGACACTTGCAGTTACTGAGGCTAAAGCTCTTGTTGGAAATGATCAGGGAAAATGCAACTGCTACGTCAAGGTGAGAAGCATCGATGCTGAATTCTTCTGCTCATTTCTAGTTTCTGGTGTGGTGCTCCATGAGCAACATCTTTAACCTTCAAGTTCTTAGCAATATAGAGATGATAACCATAATACAGTATGTATCTTACAATAAAAAACAACAACAATACATTTAATTAATACACTACGCTATAGCCTGTGTTTACTCCGGCTTCTTGTCTCAGGTGGGACTGGCACCAGACAGCGACGCTGGAACTCGTAGGAAGACCAAGACGGTCCCCGATTGCAGGAGCCCATTTTTCCAGGAGACGTTTTTCTTGTTAGGCGATTCAACGTCATGACATTTGTTCTGGAATATTTTGTATTAGTCTTGTACCGATATTTAATACTAACCTTTTTCCTGTTTCCAGTGATGTCACCGACGAGGACGAGAAGAAGAAGAGGAAGCAGAAAAAGACAAAGAGGAGGCTTCTGTTCACTGTGTGGAATTGTGATGGAGCAATCAGGTATTCTGGGTTTATCACAATTATATCAAATGTTATAATGTTTGTTTCAGGTTGAAACATCAATACAAATATCACATGCTTTAATCATTATTCAATTATTTATTTATTTATTTATTTATTATTATTATTATTATTTTTTATAAAACCCTTATAAGACATGTGACTGATTACCAGATTTTTTTTTTTTCAAAAAAATGTTGAACTCATTTCTTCTAAATATTCATTAGACCTTTAAGAAACACACACCATAAACCCCCATGTTTTATTTAGTTGTTATTTTCTCCTGTACAATTTTAATGGCAAACTTTTTATCGTTTAAAAACAATATAATAGTTATTTTACCATTCTTTAGGTTTCACCCCACTTAATTTTGACATAACATAAAGCTCAAGGCTGCGAGTCAAATATATAGATACAGATATATTTAAGCCGTGACATTTTTTGGTGCTATGAAAACTCTCAGGTTATATATTTGGAGCATCAGAGAGCATCTCATTAGCACTGGCCCCTGTCCTGCCTTGTAGCCTTTTTTTCATGGTTGGTAAATGATTTTTCTTCCTTGAAGGAGGAATAATTACTGTGACCAGAACAGCACAGCAGATTCCTTTAACCTCCAGTGTTCATTTACATGTGTGGGACTGCGGTTCACAAACCCTCGGCCTCCAGAGCCGCTCTGACACTCATAAAACCTTACATAACGCCTTTGAAGTCACCACGCACGGCCGACTCCGCTGCATTTTAAGTGCCTATAACATTTTTTAAGAAGAAGTGCATATTCACTCTTCGTTTCTCTGCTAGATATAAATCACTTTTAATTCACTATAGGCTTCGTTTCATCATTAGCACGACCGGTACCTCCTTACGTGTTAACTAAAGATTCATAGATCTAGTTAATAACATTTAAAATGGTGAATCATAAGATTAAATAATATATAAAATGATAATGGTAAGCCATGAAGGACAGGCAGGAATATTTAGATCAAATAACGCTACTGTGGTGTCTTCTGTTCACAATCACAAGTTTAGTATAGGATTAGATCTAATCCTGGAAACTCATTATGGTGCTGAATGTTGACAAAAAAATCTAGCAGTTATGTAACTTTGCCCCATTGAAAGGAAATGGCTTTGAGTTCCCAGCACCACTCATTCGGGGAGTCAGAGAGTTTATAGGGTTCATTTATTTAAATAAAAAATGTATAAATATCGTAGAAATAGAATAGAATAGAAGTGGAATAGATATATCCATCCGTCCGTCCGTCCGTCCGTCCGTCCGTCCATCCGTCCATCCGTCCATATTCTACCGCTTTATCCGGGGCCGGGTCGCAGGGGCAGCAGACTAAGCAGGGATGTCCAGACATATGATAGAAATAAAATATAATTTTTAAAAACCCCAGACAGAACCATTCATTCATTCATTTTCTACCACTTTATCCGAACTCCCTCGGGTCACAGGGAGCCTGTGCCTGTCTCAGGCATCATCGGGCATCGAGGCAGGATACACCCTGGACGGAGTGCTAACCCATCACAGGGCACACACACACTCTCATTCACACACACTAACACACTACGGACAATTTTCCAGAGATGCCAATCAACCTACCATGCATGTCTTTGGACCGGGGGAGGAAACCGGAGTACCCGGAGGAAACCCCTGAGGCACAGGGAGAACATGCAAACTCCACACACACAAGACGGAGGCGGGAATCGAACCCCCAACCCTGGAGGTGAGAGGTGAACGTGCTAACCGCTAAGCTACCGTGGATTGCCTTTTTTTCGCTTGAAAATTATTCTAAAGACTGTACAGACCACAAATAAGAAAGATTTCATGCTTATAGGATCTGCAAAATGGTCATCTGTTGTCTGTTGGTACGATGGACTAGGAGGAATTAAAATCATTAGCACCAAAAGCAAAGCGTACATTAAAGACTTTTGGTCTATTTTGTGTGTTATTGATAATGAGAAGTAGAAATATCTCAATCATTAGAGAAAAAAAAAAACAGAAAAAAAGAACGTTTTTCAGGTCAGAATGTAAAGATTTATTTATAAATGTTATTAATCCAAGCTGACATGAACTGCTGATGCGATGAGATTTGTTGCTTATGAATATCTGAAATTTTCCTTTTTGTGGTTTTATAGGCAGCTGGTCGGCTGTATGAGTTTCGGAGTGTGTTCGCTGATCAGATCACAGAAGGTGAATAATTGTTCAGGATTTTTTATTTTTTTTATATTATGACCTGACAGGAATCTCTGCAGTTTATTAGGATTAGAGTACAGGTGCAGTATCATGTACAGGTACAGACGCATGTACAGGTACAGACACATGTACAGGTACAGACGCATGTACAGGTACAGACGCATGTACAGGTACAACCACATGTACAGGTACAGACACATGTACAGGTACAACCACATGTACAGGTACAGACACATGTACAGGTACAGACACATGTACAGGTAAAGACACATGTACAAGTACAGACGCATGTACAGGTACAGACACATGTACAGGTACAGACGCATGTACAGGTAAAGACACATGTACAAGTACAGACAAATATACAGGTACAGATGCATGTACAAGTACAGATGCATGTACAGGTACAGACGCATGTACAGGTACAACCACATGTACAGGTACAGACACATGTACAGGTACAGACACATGTACAGGTACAGACACATGTACATCCATCCATACATGTACATACATGTATAGGTAAAGAAACATGTACAGGTACAGACAAATGTACAAGTACAGACACGTACAAATACAGACACATATACAGGTACAGACACATGTACAGGTACAGACACATGTACAGGTACAGACGCATGTACTGGTAAAGAAACATGTACAGGTACAACCACATGTACAGGTACAGACGCATGTACAAGTACAGCCACATATACAGGTACAGACGCATGTACAGGTACAGACACATGTACAAGTACAGACACATGTACAGGTACAGACACATGTACAAGTACATACAAATATACAGGTACAGACACATGTACAGGTACAGACACATGTACAAGTACAGACACATGTACAGGTACAGACACATGTACAGGTACAGACACATGTACAAGTACATACAAATATACAGGTACAGACACATGTACAGGTACAGACACATGTACAAGTACAGACACATGTACAGGTACAGACACATGTACAGGTACAGACACATGTACAGGTACAGATTCATGTACAGGTACAGACGCATGTACAGGTACAGACACATGTACAGGTACAGATGCATGTACAGGTACAGACACATGTACAAGTACAGACACATGTACAGGTACGGACACATATACAGGTACAGACGCATATACAAGTACAGACACATGTACAGGTACAGACACATGTACAGGTACAGCTGCATGAGCTGCATGAGCTGAATAGAACATATTGGAATAGACTAGAATAGAGCATTCGGGGATATAATAGTATAGACTGGAATATTATAGAGTGTAACAGAATTGAACAGAATAGACTGGCATATAATACATTATATGATGATGGAATAGAATAGAATAAAATTGAATTGGATGGAGTGCATAATATGGAGTGCACCAGAACAGAACGCGAGAATAGAATAGACTGAAATTGTATAATACAAAATTGATTTGAACAACATATTATATAATAGAATATAATAGAGTAGAATAGAATTGGTCACTTCTCTCTCCTCTCTTCCATACTAGTGTTTAATTGTCAATGCAGCACGGTTCATGCTAAGGCGGCCATGTTGTCATCCCTCCCTGTGTCATGCTCTTGTCTCTGTGCGAGGATTATCAGCCCGACGTTAGCATAACGAAGCTTATTTTGGCTGCCATCTGGCTGAATGAATATTTGATTGCCTTCATTTGCTAATGAGGAGCTTAGGATGGTATCACAGGAAGTTTCCCTCTTCATCCTGTCATCCGCTCCATCTCCTGCCTCTCACTTTTATCTCTCCAACTTCCTCCGTCATCACGCAATCAGTCGACTTCTCATCTGCTCTGACAGGCTCCAGATGACCTCGTTCTGACGGTCACTGTGTCTGGGCTTAATTTGACACAAATCAGGGTGATTCAGTTCGACTCAGTTGAGTCGTTTGGATATAAAAGTTTGATACAGATTCAATTCACGGTTTAAAGATGCCAGTTAGCCTCTAACGAATGTCTTTGAATTGAGGGAGGAAACCGGAGCACCTGGAGGAAACCCCTTGGGGAGAACATACAAACTCCGCCCACAAGTCGGGCCATGAGTCGAAACCCCAACCCGAACTTGTTAAGCATGTCCATGTAGAAACATTAGAGGCCACATCTTTTCTTTACTTGTATCGGAAGCTATAATGTTTCTTTACGTGTTTTTTACTTTTTTCTTTTTACTTTACTTTTGTTAGCTAAGAATGGTGTTATTTTTTCGAATTTGCCATTTGAATTAATGTAAAAATATCACATTTAAATTCTTTTCCTTTATCACTCTTCTTTGTGCACAAAATCTGCAGACGCTGTGTTTTTCTCGGCCGGCTGTGTTGAGGGCGGAAAAGATGTGAGGTTTTGGGCTTTTAGAGCTGATTACCATACTAGTCAGTGTGATCACATCTATTCACCAACGAGCGGCTTAGTCTGAGCTTAGAGAAAGACAGATGAGAGAGAGAGAGAGAGAGAGAGAGAAAGAGAGAGAGAGAGAGAGAGAACAAAGTGCAAGAGATTTTTAGCAAGTGGGGCTAAAAATACTATCTATCCAAAAACTAGCTCGTTTTTTCATATAGTCAGGAATTAGGATATATTCTGGTCTTTAGGTGTGTGTGTGTGTGTGTGTGTGTGTGTGTGTGTGTTCAGTGAAATTGTGTTACCAAGAAGCTTTAATAACGAATCGATATTGTTGGCCTACAACAGGATAACGACCTGTATGTGTTAGCGTTACAGAATATTCTGCGTGCTAAACCTAGCTTCCTAATTAGATAATAAACCATCGTTACCTCACATAAGCCATAACAAACACGGTAAATCATCTGTGACGATTTTTGTGACAAATTCTACTAAATATCGAACATTTAGTCCTCCGAACCGAGCCGCTACAGTAGCTGGCTCAAACTAGCAAGCTGCTTGCCTGCAAAAATAATGTCGTCGTTTAGTTCTTAGCCTTAATTATTTATTTTTTAATATGAAATCATTTCACTGCAGTTATTTCTTTTCGGGCTTTCAGACGGGCTTCAATTTCAAGTTGTTCAAAAGGCACAACAATTCAAAATAAACTTACAAAATAAACATGTTAGCGAAGTCATATTTGCAGACTTGTGTAGATTAAATAAGAGATCTCTCTTCGTATCTAAGCTATCGACGGCCCCCTGGAGGCCAGGGTTAAAATCTACAACCCAGGCTACTAATAAATTAATATTTTTCTCTTGTCGACAGCAGACAGAATGTTAATTGTAGCTAAAATGAGCTGAAATCAACATAAAAGTTTCGTTACTCATTAATTAAATGTTCTAATTAAACACTTTTGTCGTGTTAAATATAAACAAACAGGTTTATAGATAATGTAAATAATTGTATGTATGATTTCTACACACACACGTGCACACACACACATGCAGGTGCTCTCTCTCTCTGTTCTCTCTCTCTGTTCTCTCTCTCTCTCTCTCTCTCTCTCTCTCTCTCTCTCTCTCTCTCTCTCTCTCTCTCTCATCTCTGCCAGATCTCCGGCTGGTACTACTTACTCGGGGAAGACCTTGGGCGAACCAAACACCTGCGTGTAGATCCTCCGACCTACACACACACCTCTGGTGAGTGTGTGTGTGTGTGTGTGTGTGTGTGTGTGTGTGTGTGTGTGTGTGAGTGTGAGTGAGTGAGTGAATGCATATACTGTGGGTTAGCTGAAGGAGAGTCATACAGGTTAGTCCAGGGGGTGAGGTATTAAAAGGAGTGTTACAGATTGAGAGATAAGAAAGGGTTGAGAGAGAGAGAGAGAG
>NC_062543.1:2430392-2442892 GCF_022655615.1 Tachysurus fulvidraco | reverse complement strand
TTTACTCCACATCTGGATGTTGGAAAATGTAATTTTGTTCACGTAGGTGCACTAAATAAACACAATTGTTCTGTTCTGCTCTTTAAATAAGCCCTATTTTCATCTTATTAGTTGCAGTCTGATGGCTTAAAGCAGTAAATTATCGCAGCGTGTTTCTTATTTTTGCACACTGGAAAGTTTTTCCCAGCATCCTAATCACATTTAACTCACACGTACAGGATTACAGTCAGGAACGTTCTTGAAATTCTGCTTAAGGATTCAGCAACAAGGCCAACACTTTGTGTGTGTGTGTGTGTGTGTTTCATGCATATGTATATGTGTGTATATGTGTGTATGTGTTTTATGCATATGTATATGTGTGTTTGTGTGTGTGTGTGTGTGTATGTGTTTCATGCATATGTATATGTATGTGTGTTTGTGTGTGTGTTCCATGCATATGTGTTTAATGCGTATGTGTGTGTGTTTCATGCATACAGTATGTGTGTGTGTTCAATGCATATGTGTGTGTGTGTATGTGTGTGTTCCATGCATATGTGTGTGTGTGTGTTCCATGCATATGTGTTTGTGTTCAATGCGTATGTGTGTGTGTGTGTATGTGTGTGTTCCATGCATATGTGTGTGTGTGTGTTCCATGCATATGTGTTTGTGTTCAATGCGTATGTGTGTGTGTTTCATGCATACAGTATGTGTGTGTGTTCAATGCATATGTGTGTGTGTATGTGTGTGTTCCATGCATATGTGTGTGTGTGTGTTCCATGCATATGCGTTTGTGTTTCATGCATATGTGTGTGTTTTCAATGCATATGTGTGTGTGTGTGTTTCATGCATACAGTATGCGTGGGTGTTCAATGCATATGTGTGTGCATGTGTGTGTTCCATTCATATGTTTGTGTGTGTGTGTGTTCCATGCATATGTCTGTGTGTTCCATGCATATGTGTTTGTGTTTCATGCATATGTGTGTGTTCAATGCGTATGTGTGTGTGTGTGTGTGTGTATGTGTGTGTGTGTGTGTGTGTGTTTCATGCCTACAATATGTGTGGGTGTTGAATGCATATGTGTGTGTGTGTGTTTTTTTCTCCTGATACAGAGCTTGTGTTAAATCTGTCTGCTGGAGTCAGTTCAAGTTTTTTTCTCAGTTTCAATTTTTTTCTTACACACATTTTTTAAATTTATTTATTTATTTTTTTACACTGCTGCTCTCAGAAAACGTGCCACACTTCATATACAGTACCTCAATCTGTGCAACATCAATCTGCCTTTAATCTGCCTTTATATTCCTCAACCATGAACTTTATTAAACTTTAATAAAACAAAAAATGGAACTTTTCCAGGTAAATATTTTACTAGAAACCGGGGAGGAAAATGTGCATATGAACTTTATTAATATATTAATTTTAATTAAAACCGGTTATTTTTCCAACAAGTTATAACGATATAAAAATATAAAAATGTATAGAATATATGTTTAAAAAAAAAAAAGACTCCAAACCTTCCAAGACTACAGAGATTTGAAACATCTTTAATCTTTATTTTTAAAAAGTGGACACTTTAAAAAAAAAAAGTTAAATTGAATTCATCTTTTTAAAATGAAATTAAGATTCATTAAAAAAAACATGATTTTTTTTTTAAAAACAATTTTTAGTCGAATATCTTATTCACCGAAATCATTTTAAATGCATTTATTTTTCTGAGATTTCTTAAGATTTCTTGACTCTTAAGCATATTAAGATATTTATTTCTTTCACATATGATTTTCACGCGTTATTTATGACCATATCCTAATGTAGGAATTGATTTTATTTCTTTTTTTAGTAGGATAATCACAGGATGTTATATGCTTTCCAGGGCATAAGATCTGTAACATGCGTTACTCACGTGATCACGTGCATGAAAAGTGGATGTGATGTAATCTCTTAAACGTTGCACAAATGAGGTATGAATGAGGTACGAGGTATGATCAGCTCTACCAGGATTATGCGCTTTTACGTCGGATATTTAACGCCGATCCGTTACGAGACATCATCATCATCATCATCATCATCATCATCTTCGTTATGTGACACACACAACATACCTTCAGTGAACCATTTGGACCAAAAGGAGATTCACTTCTCTCTTTCCAGTGAGTCAGTGTATCAGTCAGTGAATCCATTTGGACCTGAACTAAAGTCACTTCTCTGGATTTGTTCCGAGACATCATCATCATCATCATCATCATCATCATCATCATCATCATCGTTGTCGTTGCGTGACATCATCAGCTGGACACGAGTACAGCTCTCATAGAAAGTCATGTGTGTCTTCGCTGGGAGGAGTTTAATAGAAGAATCATGTGTTTGTGATTTCACCAATTCAAGCATAAAAAAAAAAGAAACTAGACAAACAAAATACTCCACAAATTCGATCGCATATTTTGATAAAAAAAAAAAAAAGAAAAAAAAGTTGTTTGGCTGCAACAATCCCAAAATAACTTCACGTTCCTGAATGGAAGGAATGCTTGAATTATTAAGAATAAAACAAACAGCAGATGATAAACTTTCTTTGTTTTGTTTCGTGTCTACTTTGTGTCCATCGTCCGAGGCTCTCCATCACGGCATTGTTTGTTTTGCTGTGAAAAGCAGAACGACAGAGTCACAGTGTGAAGTGAGTGGAAGTGACCGCTGAGAGCGACTGTGTCCACTCCTCCTGCTCTCTCCAGTGCTTTATGGCCGGTTCGCATGCACGTAATGGACGTGTTCCAACTTTTCTCAACTCTTTCTCTTCTCTTTTGCTTCCTTTCCTCCTTCACTCTCTGTCTCGGGCTTTTCTACGGGGTGTTCCTTGGCAGGAGCTAGCCTGGCTCGTAATGCTCTGTTGCCAGTTGCTCTATGTCTCGCGGTTAAATCGAGGTGATTTATGCCTGGCTCTACAATGGCGGCCACACAGGTCACCTCCTGAGGCTGCGGGGAGTCTCTTTATTTCCCCTCCACTTTTGATTAAAGTGGAATTTTCAAGTTCCCATCGGTTGTCCCAGTTACATCATTGACACCATGTTCGACTCCTGAGCGCTAATAGAGACAGAACCTCATCACGGCAGATTGCCAAACAGGGCTGGCGTCCATCTTTCACGGGGGTTAATGAAATGAGAAATTGCTCAGGGCTTGATCTTCCGATAGGATCCTATAAACATAAAATAAATCAATCAATAAATCAATAAATAAAGTGCATGGCATGTGTTTGAGTCTCAGGATCAAATGAGCCACAAAGGAAAAGCAAGCATGGAGAGAGTGCTGGAGATAGCGAGTGAAAAAAAGTGTCTATGAGAGAGATAATGAGTGTGAGAGCTAGAGAGGGAGTGTGTGAGTGAGAGAGAGAGAGAGAGAGAGAGAAAGAGAGAGAAAGAGAGAGGTAGGGAGTGCGAGGGAGTCTCGCTGCATTGTGTCCCAGGCTGAATGCGGCCCTTTATGAGGAACGCTTAAAAGGACATTGCGGCCGGACCGAGCCGCTGTCTCCACAGCAACAGCCCAGGAGCGCGCAAAACTCAGAGATAATGGACTGAGAGAGAAAAGAGGAGTGGAGTTCCTTCTCTCCGCGCCGCTTCCTTCACGGAATTCCCTCTGTCTAAGCTCAGACAGAAAGACACTCAGAGAGCGACAAAGCTACTAAGACCTGTGGACAAACTTGTGTTTTTCTACTTTGCATGTGCGTCTGTGTGGAAAAGAAGAAGAAGAGGAAGAAGAAGAAGAAAGCACAGATGCAGAGATGTTCTCCAAGGGTACAGTCTCAGCCCGTGACTCTTTTGTCTTTATCCCCTCAGAGGCTGCTCCAGCGAACCATGCTGCTTCTCCCGACACCACCAGCCCGGAGATAATGCAATGCCTATCGGTAAGTCAACACTTTTTTTTACATTCTATTTATTTATTTATTTATTTTTTACAAAAATTTGACTTTGTTTAAATTTTGTGTTTGTGTTTCTGTCCTGACGTGGCCTCAGTTTCTTTTTGTCTATCTCACAAATGTGCACGTTTCAGATAATGCACCTGAACATACAGTACGTGATGGACTTATTTCCCTTTTTTTTTGTGCATCTGCAAATTTTTTTTTTTTAAAAAGCGAAATTCATTTTCACACTTTAGGTGCGAAAGTGTAAAATCCGCCACACACCTCGTCTGACAGTAGCGTAGTGTGAGAGCGTAACACTTCACGATCACCTCACAATGAAACAATACAATACCTACACTAAAAGCTTCGCTAGATCTATATCGATGTTTAGAAAAGGAGTAAAATGACCAGGAAGTTGAGGCCGATTTCACGCTGGTCCACACTCTGGGCTCGGTTGGGGGGCGGGGCTAATAATCGCAGGTTTGCTTTCACATTTCATTTTGCAACAATTGTGTTTGCAAAATGATTTAATCTGCTTTAAATGATTTCTTTTGTACATACACTAAAGACCATCCCTTTTGTAATGCACCACGTCTCACTGTGCACGAACACCTTCATCGTATATTTAAGTAGAAATTTAGCTTTTCTGCTTTTCTTCTTTTTTTTTTCCCGCCATGTTCTAGCAAAACATTGTGACAAAATCAAAGCTCTAGTTTTCCTGAAAATCTGCTTTCATATCTCTATAACTGCAGAAAACATTTTCCCAAACCATCACCAATCTCAACAGGAAGTGATGTCACAGGTTGAACTAGTCATTTTATTTCAAACACCTACAGCACGTCGTTCGTCATCACATAAACGGACCGGAAGAACCAAATTTCTATTGCTTATGGTCTCCACCCCTCCCCCCACTCCAACCCTATGCTACTAGCATTCTAGGACGCTAGCAAAGGCGGTTACTTGAAAGTGCCTTCTAATCAGAGTGCAAAACTATTGGTACCCTTGGGTATTCTGGATCACCTGAGTCCACTTCCTGTTACATAATGCTACCTGTATGAGTACAAGGAGCTCTCTGATGTTAGCGGTGATGACATCACTTCCCTATAAACATGACTGAATCTTAAAGCAGGTTTACAGAACATAAGAAACACAGTACAAAAAGTTTCATATTATACAAAAGATGAATAATATACAAAAGTTCAAAATTAATATTAGACTTATATTTAAATGTGTGAGGGGCATGTTTGCATGTTCTCCCCGTGCCTCGGGGGTTTCCTCCGGGTACTATGGTTTTCTCCCCCGGTCCAAAGACATGCATGGTAGGTTGATTGGCATCTCTGGAAAATTGTCCATAGTGTGTGAGTGTGTAAGTGAAGGAGAGTGTGTGTCCTGCGATGGGTTGGCACTCCGTCCAGGGTGTATCCTGCCTCGATGCCCGATGACGCCTGAGATAGGCACAGGCTCCCCGTGACCCGAGAAGTTCGGATAAGCGGTAGAAGATGAATGAATGAATTTAAATGTGTTTGTATTTATCCCTAATGAACAAGTCTGAGGTGACTGAGGTGAGGAAAAACTCCTGTAGAACCTTGACAGGAATCAGACTCAAAAGAAATCCTCATCCTCATTTGGGTGACACTGAAGGGTGTGATTATAAATATACAGTCCAACAATTGTGTATTAATGAGGAGGTTGTTGTCCTTTAAAAACAGCCATAATGTCATGTGTGTCATGGATAAATATATCAACTTTGGAACAAACACCTTTTACATTATTTTATTTAAAACCCATGAGATCGCACTGGATTTTTATCAGGCAGTGTTATGTAATGAGCCTGATATAAAGCGGACATTGCTGGTTAGAAGTGACGCTTTGATTCGCTTTGTCTCAGTTCAGGCCTTTCCCAGGATTACAGCTGATTTCATTTAGCAATTAACGAACTCCAATTTGTGTATGAATGGACTTTTTCACTCGCTTGATCCGACGCCACAGCATGCGAGCATGAACTTTTGTGGAGTTCATTGCAGGGACTGTGTGTGTGTGTGTGTGTGTGTGTGTGTGTGTGTGTGTGTCTGTCAGAGTAACAGAATGAGCCCTGGAAGCTTACTTTGTTGTTAAAGTTTCATGTTGTCTTTCTAAACCCTTCGTCCTTCGATCTGCCCTCTGAGATCGGTTCGGGCTGATGAAGGAGGTTCAGCGCATGAGTCAGGAGCTGAGGGTCTCTGCTGACTCGCTGTCCTGCGTTCCAATTCACCTCCTACTTAAAGCTCTTAACTCCACTCGGTACTGGAGTGAGGGGTTGTGGCAAAGAAACCCCACTGGTTTTGTTTCCATTTAACCAAGAGAGCTTTCTAGATGGGATCGGCACCATAAAACGAGTACGCGAGATGGTTGCCTCATCTTCGGGAGCGATGTTTGTGTACGCTCTTAAATATTAATGCTGCATTATTTATGATAGCGCAGTGTCAGCATAAACAGGGGAAGTACAGGACTAAACAATTCACGTCAGGTCACATCCTTGTGCACGATGACGGTTATTGAGTGGTAACATCGTTAGTGTTCAAATCTTCAACGCTGTTGGTCACCTTTATACCTAAAGAAAGGTCAGTTTACTGGATTTTCTGGATTAGTAAATAATTATTTTTCACCTTGAGATGCAGAAGTTAGTTAGTTAGTTAGTTAGTTAGTTAGCTGATCGTGGAGGTTTCGTATCTGATGCGGCATTTATTTTGCCAGATGTACAGAAAGCATGCAGCTTGAGTTGAGTGTTTGAGTTCAATCCCAGAGATTTATAGTGCATGGTTTGAAGCCTTGTAATAAGATGAAGGATCATTTGTCATGTGTTAGGGTGTGGTGGTAAAGCTGATGGGTATCTGCATTGATCCAGAGCTCAGGATACCGTCTGCGTCCTGACTTCCCCATTATCCCCGTGTCCGTGTGCGTTTCCTCTGGGTTCTCCTGTTTCCTTTTGTTAAAGCTTAAGGCTTTTCAGACCTGAAATGTCACTCCCTCAATCTGAGCAAGAAGATTTCTGTCAGGACCACTTTGTCAAAAGAGAATTTATTAGACGATAGCATACAGTTAGTTTTGGCCGTATGGTTCTGTTCTGGGCAAGAATCCACGCGCCCGTCCGTGTGCATGCATGAACCGAGCGGGGAGAGCAGCAACTAGAAAATAGAATAGACCCTGATATAACAGAACCATTAATCATGCAAAGAGTTTTTTTTTTTTAAAAACAATAAATAAATAAATAAATAAATAAATAAATAAATAAATAAATAAATAAATAAATAATTAGAGGGACAGAGAGAGAAAAATATGTGGAGATTTATGACGTAAACTGGTACAACGAACACAGGTTCCGGCATGGTGGAGTCGGGGTTGGAGGAGTGAGTTTGTACACCATCATTAGTATCATTCTTATTAATGTTTTTCTTAATGTTTAGCTAGCTTACTAGGCTACTGTCAGGAATGTTTAGATTCAGCTATTTAGACTGACTTCCTGTTTCAGAAGGATTTACACAACGTCGACTTCAAATCCCAGCTTAGAATGCAGAGTAGATGATCCATTTTCAGGCCTTTATTTATCAAACAATTTTAATTACAATTCGAATCCTTTCCATTGATTCTTGAAGTAAAACCTTTCATTCACATAATTCTCTTTCTTCAAAATCAAATCACTGCATTTTGATGTTCTTCTTTGGTTCTTAAGCCTGTTTTGCTCTAGCTGTATATTTGAAGAGCTCGCTGTATAAAAACTGTACCAGTGTATGTTATGACATTTTAATAGCAGAGGCTTCATGACGAGATTCAGTTCAGCTCACACGCTCTTCTAGATGTGACAAGACACTGTACATGGACATGATTTAGCCTGAGGCATATACAGTAATCTGTATCTAGTCATAAACGCTAACCAATCACTGTGATGGAAATTGTTAGAGATTGTTATGTTGGCACATGACATTAAGGGTGGTCTTGATTTTATTTTGTCTTCTAATCCTAACATGAAGGGAGCTATGCTCATCAAAAGCTAGCTAATAAAATGTAATAAAATGTTAATGTAATAAAAATGCCAGCAATTTAGAGATTTTTTTCAGTAATGTTGACCTACAGTCACCGATCTAAAAATAAACGAAGAAGAACCGGCCTGAGGTGAAGAAAATCCTGCTAAAACCAGCAAACCTGATCAGCAGAAAGATGCTTGACCAGTCTGACCAGCATGTACTAGTCTGACCAGAAAGAACCAGTTTGATCAGTTCTGACCAGCTAGAACTTACTTGACCAGTTATATCCAGGCTGTAAAAAAACATTTTTCAGAATCAATTGATTAGAACCAGCATTACCAGTTAGAACCAGTCTAATTAATTAGAACCAGACTAAACAGTGAGAACAAATCTGTCTGGATAGAAACAGTCTGACCAGCTAGAGCCAGTCTGATCATCTAGAACCAGTATGATCAACTAGTTCCAGAATGATCAACTAAAACCAGCATGACCATCTAGAACATGTCAAACCAGCTAAAACCAGCATGACCATCTAGAACATGTCAAACCAGCTATAACCAGCATGACCTTCTAGAACAAGTCAAACCTGCTAGAACCAGCATGACCAGCTAGAACAAGTCAAACCACCTAGAACCAGCATGACCATCTAGAACAAGTCAAACCACCTAGAACCAGCATGACCATCTAGAACAAGTCAAACCACCTAGAACCAGCATGACCATCTAGAACATGTCAAACCAGCTAAAACCATCATGATCATCTAGAACATGTCAAACCAGCTAAAACCATCATGACCATCTAGAACATGTCAAATCAGCTAGAACCAGCACGACCAGCTAGAACAAGTCAAACCTGCAAGAACCCATTTTTTCCTGAATACCAGTTGATTAGAACCAGCACTGCCAGTTAGAACCAGTCTAAATAATAAGACTGAACAGTGAGAACAAACCTGTCTGGATAGAACCAGTCTAATCAGCTAGAACCAGTCTAATAAACTAGAACCAGCATGGACAGCTTGCTCTAGCTGGTGCAAGCTGTCCATGCTGGTTCTAGACCCAGCAGAACCAGCTAGAACAAGTCAAAGCAGTCTGACCAGTGAGAACAAGGCTGCCTTGATAGAACCGGTCTGAACAACTAGAACCAGCATGACCAGTATGAACCAGTCTAACTCAGTAGAACCAGTCTGACCAGTTAGAGTGTCTGAAATCCATCTAAAACCATTGACAAGATTATACTTTTTTTTTCCAGCAGGATAATAAACTTTATAATGCTAACACAAGGCAACTTGACAAAGCTACTTAACAAACTACAAGCCAACAATGATTTTGTTGCTTACAATCTTGTATATTTTAAACCACCATAAATAATTGAAGCAAAGGCAGCCATGTGTTGAACACAGTAAATTCTGTCTTCATGCCTATATTTCTATTTTAATGTCAGTCTCGCTGTAACGCGTCAGCCTGTAATGCGTCTCGGTGGCAGCTCGCATGGTTTAGTGAAGTGGAACTTGTCTCTGCTTTGATTTGCTCTTCTATTCAGGTCAGCTTTATAGACTCGCTTCTTTTCACCGGGTCTCTAGTCCACAAAAAAACAGGGTCTGTGGATCACCCGACTAAAGAAAGGCGAGCTCAAGGCTGTGTCCGATCCCTCCTTCTGCCAGGCTTTTGAGAGCTTCAGGGCTCTTTTTTCATGCCGGGGCTCGTTAAAGGCCACCCTCCTCCCTCGTTTTTCTCTCAATCTTTATGAATAGACAATAAAAAAGGAAGAAAAAGAGCTCTTGAATAGAGTTAGTGCCAGTCCCCGATGCCACTCGATGGGTTTTTATAAGCAGCGAAAAACACGATTTTTGTGATTTTGTTGGATGCTAACGCTTTGGATGTTAACATATAAATGAAAAAATACATTTCAGGGTGTGTTGTTAAGGGGAAATAATTAATAATGTTGGTTATTTATGTTAGGATTACACACTAAAGTATACGTACGCTATTTTAAATTATTTTAGCTTCTAGTCACGTTTAATGCTCCAGTTCCCGTTATCGCTTACTTTATAAAGTAGCAGCTACTAACAGACGTTCTCTTACCAGCCTTTCTTGATTCTAACTCCATAAACGCTAAACAAACATTAGAAATATCAACGTATGCTTTTTAAAACTGATATTTTCTATTCGTGTATTTTTATACCATCAGAATCGAGAACTTCACAGCACGGTGCTGTAAAACACGAGAAACCCGGCGGCGTTCAAAATCCTCTGCGTTGTCAGTGTAGATTCTTCTTCAAATATTATTATTACACGTTTTGTTCATAAATAAAGAATATGAAAGGGCTTCTGAAAGTATGCATGGGGAAGAAAAACACGCTCGGCTTAAATAATGCATGGACTGTAGTTTCGTGCATGAGGTTTTTAGGGTCGAAATGGTTTGAGGTTCAGACGTTTAAAGCGACGACGGCGACGGTGCGAAGGATTCGGCGTGTTATTGATTCGATTACAGAGACGCTCGTTATCAGGTGTGGAGCTCTGACTGTCATCTCGCTGCTGTGTGTATAGTTCTAGGCGGACGTTCATAAATATTGCAAACTCTCGGCGTATGCATCTCTGTCTCTGTGGAAACTCACAGTTCTGTGTTTTTCCCCTCGGGTCGATAACATCACAGTGTTTTGCTTGTTTTTAAAGTGCGTCAGTTTGTGAGACGAACGAGTCAGATCTGTACGGCTGAAGCTTTCCAGGTCGCTCTCTGTGTTTGAAGTCGGCTTGTGAGACTCTTCATTGAGTCGAGTGTCTGGCTGTCAAACAGGAGGCTGGATGGGAAAAGAGAGAGAGAGAGAGAGAGAGAGAGAGAGAGAGAGAGAGAGAGAGAGAGAGTGTAGTCTTCTGAACTTCTGCACACAGCAAGTACGAAAAGAGGAGAATAGAAGGACAGACAGGAAGAGAGAAATGACAGAAATGTGGCACTGTGTAATTTTCTGCCAGAGTTTAAAGAGAAGTTATTTGATGAGAGATCAAGTCCTGGATTGTGGAACATTTCTGGAATAGTTTTCGACTAAAACGAAAGAAATAGAGATCGGTTCTGAATATTCAGCACATATAATAGCATGTAACACTAAAAAATCAATCAAACAAACAACAACAACATGCGACGAACTTTCAGTCAATCTCGTTGACATCTTTTCTCCATGTCTCGGTCAGTCGTGTTGCCAGGTATTTCAGAAAACTTCCGTTATGCGTATGTTTCCGAGTGGTGGACTCGGAGGAAGAAGTGATGGGAAAAGGGTTGGAACTGAAATCTTTCAGCTTCATTCTGTTCACTTCTACTAAATCACTGTCTAGCATCTCGTTCTCTTGGTACACATTCATAATAAAAATAACAATTTCATCAGATGTTCATTATAAACGGATGAATGGTTGTCTCTGTGTTTACTATGAAAATGATATCTAACTTATCTAATAAAATCAGTAGACCTAGAGCATTAAAAATATAATAATCTCTGCTCAGTGTTGGCTTAATTAAGAAAAAAGAATAAAACTTAATATTTATATGACATTACTCCAAGTGTTCGAGTCACTTGGAGTAAAAGCATTTGGTGGATGTGAACCTTCTTTTCTGAAAAACAGTGTGGTATTTTTATCTTTTATTTCTAGTTTTAGAAAATTATGTAATAATGCATCAGCTTAGTTGAGTAAAAAATCATTTGTAACTAATTAAACTCTGTCAGCTACAGACGCTTACTGACACACACTTACTGACACGCACTTACTGACACACACTTACTGACGCACACTTACTGACACACACTTACTGACACACACTGCGACGCACTTACTGACACGCACTTACTGACACGCACTTACTGACACACACTTACTGACACGCACTTACTGACACACACTTACTGACACACACTTACTGACACACACTGCGACGCACTTACTGACACGCACTTACTGACACACACTTACTGACACGCACTTACTGACACACACTTACTGACACACACTTACTGACACACACTTACTGACACACACTGCGACGCACTTACTGACGCACACTTACTGACACGCACTTACTGCCACAGACTGCCACACACTTACTGCCACGCACTTACTTCCACACACTTACTGACACACACTTACTGACACACAATTACTGACACACACTTACTGACACACACTTTCTGAAACTGACACTTACTGACACACACTTACTGACACACACTTACTGACACACACTTACTGAAACAGACACTTACTGACACACACTTACTGACACACACTTACTGAAACTGACACTTACTGACACACACTTACTGACACACACTTACTGACACACACTTACTGAAACTGACACTTACTGACACACACTTACTGAAACTGACACTTACTGACACACACTTACTGAAACTGACACTTACTGACACACACCTACTGACACACACTTACTGACACACACTTACTGACACACACTTACTGACACACACTTACTGAAACAGACACTTACTGACACTTACTGACACACACTTACTGACGCGCACTTACTGGCATACACTTACTGAAACAGACACTTACTGACACACACTTACTGAAACAGACACTTACTGACACTCACTTACTGACATACACTTATTGAAACAGACACTTACT
>NC_062543.1:2412892-2420392 GCF_022655615.1 Tachysurus fulvidraco | reverse complement strand
AGCATCTCTATCGGTTTGTACTTCGTTACTATGGAAACCAAGTGCGTGAATGCAAACCTGTATAGAAAGAAACTAGAAAATGAAAATGGGCAATCGGATGGAAGGACCGAGCGGCGCTGAGGTTTAATGGAGTTGATTACATTTATGTCTGTGCAGAAGCAGTGCCCGTGAGATCAAAGTGATGGTGTGGCGTTCGGGACCCTCCGTGAAGTCCAGCTTCGAGGGTCTTATCCATCATTCGTACAAGAGCTCCAACTACGACTCTCCCGCGTCTCCTCCCAGAACGAAGCATGCGGAGAAGACCCCACCTGTACCCCCGCTTCCCGCGCACCTCCGCCACCGGATAATGCTCAACGGCTCGGAGGGGGCGAGGGGTGGCGGGATCGGGGGCACCGGGGCACCATGGGGTGACAGGAGAGAAGAGGGCAAATCCAGCGCCAGGACACACACTCCGACTCTCAGAGGGACACGAGTCAAAGGTTCCAACGGGGACAATTACATCATCCTCTCACCCATCAACCCTGGAGGCCAGGTTCCGAGAATTATACACATACACTATAATATATACAGTATATCAGCTTTACTAGAAGCTTTTATGAGCAAGAGTCAGTACAGGATATGATGATGTAATATTGTCCAGATGGTTATGAGTTCAAATCCCAGTACAGACGCATTCTCAACACTCAAAAACAATTAAAACAAAGTTAAAGTTTACACGAGTAAAAAAAAAAAAAAAACAATATTCACGAACAACCTTGGATAAATAAACAGACAAACGAGGAAACAAAAACAAATCTAGACCAAGTCATAAAAAAAAAACAAATAAAACAGCAAATTAATGATTAAATAAATAAAATCTTTTTTTTTTTTTTTTTTTTTAAAAATGTATGAACAAACAAACGACCAAACAACTAAACAAAGAAATAAATAAATTAAAACAATGTATACATTTTTATTATAGTTTATTTTATTTATTTATTTATATAGAAATGATTAAAGTATGGAAAAAAGTGGCTGTAGTGAGGTGCATCTTCTTCTTCTTCTTCTTCTTCTTCTTCTTCTTCTTCTTCTTCTTCTTCTTCTTCTTCTTCGTCGAGAGAAATTATTTAAAAAGGAGACACCACCAGATTTAAAATCCCCTAACAACGCGTTATTGGTTTCAGACGACTGAACGGATCACTCGCACTATTGTTTTTTCCCATGCCCAGTGTTGGGGCTTCACATGACCAAATATTACTGCTTATGAATCATAAGTTACAGGAATGTGCTGCTGTATTGGGAAAAAACGAGCCTTAAAACGAACCACAATCCGTTTCGCTTCGGAAAGCCACAAGAGACACTGAAAGAATTCCACAGCAGTAAAGACAAAAAGCTGCCCACTAAAGGGAAGCGTTTAGATTCAAGTGGTTCTCTAAAATTCTCCAAACTTTGACAACAATTTGTTTTTAACTTCAGTCTGGGTGCAATTTAGGAATCGGTGGCACGTCATGCCGGAGTTTGGGGTCAGTCAGGCGTTTTATTTCTCTGCTACAAAAACATTCACGTAGTCGGAGATGTCGAGATGTTCATGGAGAAAATACAGCAGGGTTTTAAGGTGTTAATGTTTAAAACTAAAAATAAGATATACAGAATAAAGTCGTAATATTACGAGAATAAAATTGTAATGTTATGAGAGAAAATAAAAACAAAAACAAAAAAACCCATAAATTATAAAGTAAAAAAATAAAACGTATATTGTATCCCAGTAAAAAATGTCTAAGCTCACATACTACGGACAATTTTCCAGAGATGCCAACCAACCTACCATGCATGTCTTTGGACCGGGGGAGGAAACCGGAGTACCCGGAGGAAACCCCCGAGACACCCCCCTTATAATGATGATCAGTGATGAGCTGGAAGCCGACAAGCTTCGAGTCCTCACTGTGTCATGATGTGTAGACTGAAGCCAAATGAGAGTTAATATGTTATAATGTATATTGTGGACCAGAATGTAGTGCTGTACTGAGGAGCTCCAGGTCTTAGGCAGGGTTTGAACTGAGAAACCATCTGGACGTCAGATATCAGATATCAGATATGTTCCTAAACCTAAGTCATGAGCCGTTATCATGACCCACATACTGTATCTGATCTCACAGATTCTGACCCAAGTCTATGGAGACAATGCTAGCACTCTGGGTAAGTCGGATTATTAATAAATATCTGTCTGTTTTGTGCCATGAGGTGTCATAAGCGTAACAAGAACATGATGTTACACTGATGTTCTTCCTCTCCAGCTGGATGGATGTACTCACCAGGAACTGCTAACACGCCCCAGCCGCATGCAACGCCCAACCTGGCGAGCAGAACCAACTTCCTGCGCCGATCAGGCAACAAATCCAAGTCAGCAGCTACCAGCTTCCAGCCCAGCTCAAACTTCGCCAACTACCAGAACTGCACCATCGTCCGATCTCACGCCAACTACGGAGCCTACGTCAAAGTGGCGCCCAAAGTTCTCATATTCCCCATCTTTGTGCAGGTATCACTCAGGTGTTGGGTTTGAGCTGCAATTTCAGTTCACTGAATCAACGACGTATGTGAAAGGAAACTAAAAATTGTGTGTGTGTGTGTGTGTGTGTGCGTGTGTGTGTGTGAGAAAGAGAGAGAGGAAGCGAGAGAAAGAGTGTGTGCTGTGTGTGTTATTACACGCGTAGTAAAATTCTGATTACAAAAGAACTGGTGAAAATCCAAAATTCTAAACGTGTGTTTAGAAGATTAACGTGAGTAAATATACTAATAAAATATAAAAAATATGGCGATTATACAGAATATAGAACACTCACTCACTCACTCACTCACTCACTCACTCACTCACTCAGTCACTCACTCAGTCACTCATTCACTCACTCACTCACTCACTCACTCACTCACTCACTCACTCACTCACTCACTCACTCAGTCACTCATTCACTCACTCACTCACTCACTCACTCACTCACTCAGTCACTCATTCACTCACTCACTCACTCACTCATTCATTATCTACCGCTTATCCGAACTTCTCGGGTCACGGGGAGCCTGTGCCTATCTCAGGCGTCATTGGGCATCGAGGCAGGATACACCCTGGACGGAGTGCCAACCCATCACAGGGAACACACACACACTCTCATTCACTCACACACACACACACACACACACACACACACACACACACACACACACACACACACACACACACACACACACACACACACACTACGGACAATTTATCCAGAGATGCCAATCAAACTACCATGCATGTCTTTGGACCGGGGGAGGAAACCGGAGTACCCGGAGGAAACCCCCAAGGCACGGGGAGAACATGCAAACTCCACACACACAAGGTGGAGGTGGGAATCGAACCCCCGACCCTGGAGGTGTGAGGAATATAGAACAAACAATTATTATTTCAAGATTGAATTAAGGGTTTTATTTTGTCTTTCTCAGAGCAGAAATGCCACTTTGTCCTTTTTGGCTCATGCCCAGTTCTTCAAATTTTGCAAATTTCCTAAAATTAGACTCTATACAGACATAAGAAATAGAAATAATATTAAAAATAATAGAAATGTGTGTCTTTTTCCCCACATGAACCCTTTTAGTCATTTTCATCATTAGGATTCATTGACGTGGAGATCAATAATCTCAAGTAAAACTAGAAATCTGAAAAAAAACAACCAATTAAAATAAATACTATAGATTTTGCATCTATGGATTTTTTTCATTTACACCTGAAAGAGTCCCTCAGAGTTTAAATGAAAGACATCAGCTCTGGACTCTGGGTCAGCAGTTCTTCGAGCGACTGAACGACTTCCTGTGAGCGCATGAGAACAGCGTTATGTGTTCACAAGCCACGACTGTGTGGGGTCTGTAGAAACGTCCCTCCAGCTAACTTCCTGTGCACACCGCTAGCACTACGATGCATTAAACCACCTAAAGGAGGATGTTGCACATGCTGAAATGCTGTCACACACTTTTAAGTGGTGCTTTTAGCTTAGCGTGGTCGACGACGCTGATTTCCCAGACTGCTCGGCCCACCGGCGCGTGGTGTATTGTGGGGGTTGAGTGAACGCTCGCTGAAGAGCGCTAGAGCAAGTTTGCAGTTTAGTTCACTTCCACCTACAGCACGGTTTCTCCAGGTTTTAGTATGGAACTAGTGTGTGTGAGTCACGTAGTGAATCAGCACTGATTTTATACGTATCTTTAATCTTAGCACCATGTTTAGCTTTGTTTTTTTTTTAATCTCTGTAGCCACTGGACCTGTGCAGCCCGACCAGAATGCTACTAATCACAGAGGAGATGATACTACATGAGAGCAAACATCTGTCCATCAAGGTAGGAGATTGTGTGTGTGTGTGTGTGTGTGTGTGTGTGTGTGTGTGTGTGTATGTCAGCAATTTCGACCAGCTTTGAATAAAGAACTCACAGAGCACCTGAGACAGGATGCTGTCATTCAGCCTCATTGGAAGCACATGGAAGCCGAATGATGGTGATTGATGTGAAGGTGTGATTTAACGTCAGTCTCCTTGTCTTTCTCTCTCGCCTCTATACGAGCTGTAGGCAGCTTCAGAACGAACAGCAGATGTGCTGCAGGACCACAAGCAGGAACATCAGAGAACGTTCTAGAAAATTCTGCCATGTAGCAGCCAGTTGAACAAGTCGATTCACCGTATTCACCACTACGGCAACACCATATCAAACAACACTTAACCTAGTCGCTTGCTGTGACGTCTTTTTAGTACACAGTAAAAGCAGTAAAAAAATTATAGTATCATTTTTTTTGT
The DNA here is from genome assembly GCF_022655615.1 of Tachysurus fulvidraco. Taxonomy (NCBI): domain Eukaryota; kingdom Metazoa; phylum Chordata; class Actinopteri; order Siluriformes; family Bagridae; genus Tachysurus; species Tachysurus fulvidraco. The sequence continues at coordinate 2,415,596 of NC_062543.1, read as the reverse complement.
TTTCTTTGTTCAGTTTTAACCCTTTGTTCAGGACCTTTGGGAGAAATCACAGTTATTACAGTCGTTTTGTTGTTCTGGCTTAAATTTACTGTTTATATCATTTCCTTGGACTAGAGGTCTTCTCGGGTCTAAAGAAACGTACCCGACCCGAAGTGACCCGGATCACTTTTTGACCCGAATCCGACGTGGATAATTTTTTTTTTTTAAAGAAAGACCCGACCCGAGACAATCTCGAAAAAATTAGACCCGAGTCAGACCCGACCCGATGGCAATTTTTTTTTTAAACCCGACTGGACCCGAATGTTGCATAACTCTAAAGTAACACTAAAGTAACCGCTACAGCGTGGATTCAAAATTGATTGACAGGTCTGTTTCAACTAAAATTAGCTTACCGCCAGCCACACGTCACCAGCCACATGTCGCAAGCGGTCTTGGCAAACAGAGGAGAGGTTGGAAAAGGACTCGAATCGATACACACACACGAGATACAATTGTTTGGGTCTTCTCGGGTCCGTTCGGTAAAAATACATCCGTTTTAAATGACCCGAGACCCGACGCCGCTATTATTATACCCGACCCGTGTCCGAGGCACACGTGAAACTTTTAGACCCGAACCCGCTCGGGTCTCGGGTCGGACCTCGGGTTTTCGGATCTAAGTGGACCCGTGAAGACCTCTACCTTGGACCACAAAGCTGATCACTACACTTGAACATGTTTCTAATGACTAGAATGAAATAGATTGAGCTACATCATTTGATTTGGATTCTCAGCTCCGGTGCTTGGAAAATCCACGCCTGAACCATGCTGGATGTCCGAAAACCGATCGCTTTAACGTTACTTCACTTACCCGGAACTGTAGGAGTTTAAATGAAGTCAATTCGACAAGTTTTTTTTTTTTCTAGTGACAATGAAATGAATCGAATTTTCCCGTCAGGTGTCGCCACAGCGAATCATCCGTTTCCACCTCTCTCTATACTCTGCATCCTCACACCAGTTACCTTCATATCCTCTTTTAACACATCCATATCTTGACCTCTTACCTGGCAGCTCCATCTCTAATATCCTTCAACCAATATAACCATCTCCCTCCACTGTACATGTCCAAACTATCTCAATCTAGCCTCTCTGACCTTGTCCCTAAAACAGCCAACCTGAGCCGTCCCTCTGATGTCCTCGTTCCTAATCCTGTCCATCCTCGTCACTCCTAAAGAGAACCTCAACATCCTCATCTCTGCTACCTCCATCTCTGCCTCATGTCTTTTCTTCACTGCTACAGTCTCTAACCCATACAGCAGAGCTGCTCTCACTATCGTCTTGTAGATCTTTCGATATTTTTTGAAGTTGGGAGAATATTTTTGTGATGCTAAGTGACGCTACGTCTTATTACGGCAGTCCAAGATTGTTAAAAAAAAAAAAAAGGGACATCTTAGCAAGTATAGTATGTGCAAAAATCTACAGTTATGGACAGAAATTCCCGAAAGTCTATTATACATCTTTCTGTATCTCTGGACAGCACAGATTTCACGTATGTACTTCCTGCCCCGTATTGTCTTCTCCTGTACCCGGGTCTGGTTTTAACAGTAATCGGGAAATGACACAACAACAAAGCTGATAATGTTGTGTAGCATTAATGTCATCTTACCGATAGCAGGAAAAGAAAATGAGGTGAAGGTCGCGTCCCGCTCGTTGTGGTGCGGTCAGTAAGTCAAGGCGTGATATGGTTCATGCTAATATTAGTGATTCTGCATTTTTCCCTGAACCATTAATCAGAAGCGCCAAGAGCAAGTGTTATCTCGACCTCGCCTTCTGTTTTCCCGTTCCCGCTTTTACTCTTCCTCAGCATTTCTGTTTGTCTCTAGTTTTTGCTCTGTTTGTTCTCATTAATGAGAGTTTTGTCCTAAGTGATGCTACATCTTTCCACACCAAACATCACAGTAGTAATATTGAGGATAGAAGGGCCAGTTATCAGTTATCCAGACACAGACACAGACACAGACACAGACAGACACAGACAGACACAGACAGACACAGACAGACACAGACAGACACAGACAGACACAGACAGACACAGACAGACACAGACACATACACAAACAGACAGACACAGACAAAGACACAGACACAGACAGACACAGACACAGACAGACACAGACACAGACAGACACAGACAGACACAGACACAGACAGACACAGACACAGACACATACACAAACAGACAGACACAGACAAAGACACAGACACAGACAGACACATACACAAACAGACAGACACAGACAAAGACACAGACACAGACAGACACAGACACAGACAGACACAGACAGACACAGACAGACACAGACAGACACAGACACAGACACATACACAAACAGACAGACACAGACAAAGACACAGACACAGACAGACACAGACACAGACAGACACAGACAGACACAGACACAGAAACGGCTCAGGTCCTTTCGACCTGGTCCTGTTAAGATGCACAGTTAGGCAGGAAAAAAGTCACAAAAAAGGACATTCAAAACATTATAATAATTACATCATTATATTCATTATAATATAATATATATTATATAAATTACATTTATATAATATATAATGCCAGTTTTGTTGTCTAAAGTCAAAGTTAGATTATTAAGCTCCGCCCACACAGTCAGTCCTCTGAGAGAAGTTCTGGTGCTTGTATGTTTTTATCACATTTATATAT